>NC_048574.1:56055958-56143458 GCF_013265735.2 Oncorhynchus mykiss
GGGTGTTTGTTTATGTGTGGTTGATCTCAGTTACCCTATGACAGTGGCGTCTTACGGACATGACAATTGGGACGATACGCACAATAACGTCCACTTCTATGTGCCAATGAGAATAGACAACTCCTACAACTTGGAGTGAGCTGCGTTGTATTACTGTACAGTCATGGCAAGGTCTTCCAGCTGGCAGACATCAGAATCTCCTCTCATTTAAACCTCATATGACCTCGATTATCTTCAGTAAACAAACGCCTCGATGCCTCGTAAACGTCTCAGTGTACTACGTAACAACAGCCAGTTTGACTACATCCCAAATGGCACCCTATTACCTAGTGTTTTGACCAGAGCACTATGGGCTGTAGTAGACTGTATAGAGAATAGGGTGCACTTTGGGACATACAATTTTCCATAGCTCGTTCTTCACTTATACGTTTACAAGGTGGAGTAGAAATGCCCACAGTGCCACTAAATGCCACCGGACATTGTTGATAACGATTCTCAGGACCAGCACCAAGGATGAATGCATCCCAAATGACACCCTATTCCCTACATAGTGTACAACTTCTGTCCAGGGTCCATAGGGCTCTGGTCAAAATTAGTGCACTATGTAGGAAATAGTGTGCCATTTGGGACCCACCCCATGTCCAGCAGGCAAAGTCAAAGCAGCAATCAGTGTGAACCCCTCGGTGAGATTGCTTAATTTATCTAATTACTGCATTAAGCAAACACAGATAACTTCTGGCCCACGGGTCTCCAATTAATACGACAACTTGGAGCCAAACATTTTTATAGGTGATGCTTTCCTTACTGCGCAATAATAAACTATAAATTGGTGTAATTAAGGCGATGGGAAGTGGCGAGAAGTGGCAGACCTATTGCTCCTCAGGGAGGGTGAGCCGCCTGGACATGTCCACAGTAAATAAACACAGCCGATAAAATAAAATATCAAACCACCTTCAAAATATCCTTTCGGCTCTCGCATACGCATAGATAGAAGTCATTTAGAAGCTAGAACCGTAGGCACTTTTTCTTGCTGTTGATTCAATTTCCAAAATGTATTGAATTGACAGCTGTGGGTTGACCTACTAGCCTATGAAGTTAGTGAAGTAGACAGTGGCCAGGATGTGGGCGGGATCTGGATGTATTCAAACATGCCTCAAAGTCTGCTAGTGTCATTAATAGTCTGTCATGGGCAGCTTAGCTTCTCTTAGATTCACCCTCTAGGTAAAGGTCTGGGACCAGCTTCCCCTCCCCCAATCCTAACCTTAACCATTGCTGGTGAAAATGTAAAACTGAACAAAGATCAACCACTAGGGGCAACTCACTCTAATCCCTTACGTTCACATTAGGGGAATTCAAATTATTAAAATCTAAAGGTTAAATGCTAGGCCTGATGGTGTTTAGGCGTCACCTGTTCCTATTCACTGTTTGACCTTTGACCCTGAATAGGACCTGACCCTAGCAGTCCAAGTGATGGTACAGCACACAAGTGACTCTTTTGGGGTTTCAAAAATGAATAAAGTTAGGATAAGAAGCAATAGCCTGTTGAACCAACGCGAGTTGAAGCAAAAGTTGAGATTTGCTTCTATATAAGATAGAACAGGGAAATGTACCTAGCATGTTGATGAAAATACAGGATGGTATACATGAAGGTATACAGGAAGGTATACTGACGGTATACAGGAAGGTATACAGGTAGGTATATAGGAAGGTATACAGGAAAGTATACAGGAAGGTATACAGGAAGACATACAGGAAGGTATACAGGAAGGTATACAGGATGGTATACAGGACATACAGTAGCGATTCAGTCTTAAGTTTTTCATGAATGAACATCAGGCAAATCTCCACAGGGTTATATCAATGACAGGGTTATACCAGTATGATGCAGAGGAGGCTGGTGGGAGGAGCTATAGGAAGACAGGCTCATTGTAATGGCTGGAATGAAATTAATGGAATGTAGTCAAATGTGGTTTCCACATGTTAATGTGTTTGATACCGTTCCATTTATACCATTCCACCAATCAAAATGAGCACGTCCTCCTAAAGCTCGTCCCAACAGCCTGCACTGGTATGATGCTAATAGCTTGGGGACTGTTCGTAGGAGCTTCATGAAATGGGTTTCCATGGCCGAGCAGCCACACACAAGCCTACGATCACCATGCGCAATGCCAAGCGTCGGCTGGAGGACTGTAAAGCTTCACCATCTGGCAGTCCGACGGACGAATCTGAGTTTGGGCAATGCCAGGTGAACGCTACCTGCCCCAATGTAGACAGCCCTGACCTTAACGAAACCACTATTGGGATGAATTGGAATGCCGACTGCAAGCCAGGCCTAATCACCCACCATCAGTGCCCGACCTCACTAATGCTGGTGGCTGACTGGAAGCACGTCCCTGCAGCAATGTTCCAACATCTAGTGGAAAGCCTTCCCAGAAGAATGGAGGCTGTTGTAGCAGCAAAGGGGGCGACCAACTCCATATGATTTTGGAATGAGATGTTCGGCGAGCAGGTGTCTGCATACTTTTGGTCATGTAGTGTATATATAGTATGCCAAACAGCACCACGCATGCATTATATTGTACTGCATCCGACAGCTTTCAGTTCTGGTGTGCAACATTCTACATTTTCAACATTTTCAACATATTCCAAATCTATACTAAACCTGTGTATCAGCAAGAAAGAGAAAACGCGTCGCTTGACCGTGGTGCCTTTGCTCATTCATAGTGCCTTCTCCTTGCTCCAAGAAATCAAAGTTGCATGACTTGCCTGTTGGTTATACATAATTAATCTGTATCCATCTATGAGTTGTTCCTTCTCCCTCTTAGAAGGAAAAAAAGACACGACAATAGCATTCATTCTAACTCGGGTGTATAATTTTACAGTTGCTCTCAGAGGGATGGTGGTTTTTACGAAGGACACAATCCTGAAGCTCCATTAGTTAGAGTTCCCCTCCACTGAGACATCGGAACGTCCCCACAATTCACAAGGTATGTCAGTTCCGCTCAAAGTGTTCCCGTAATGCGTGAACGTACCGACAATGTCAGCTCCACACACAACATCCTCATAGCGCATGTATAGTACCCGCCATGCCGAGACATCTGAAGCTGTAAAAGACCATCAACCATCAACTCCCAGATCCCTACATTTGTTTTGGTTTTCCGAAGCAACTTTGAGATTCCTGTTTGTAATGAAAAGTGCTGTATAAAATACATGTATTATTAATGTCAGCTCTGCACACAACGTCCTGATAATGCACATCAGTCCCCGCAATGTCAGGATGACACACAACGTCCTCATAATGACTGTAATCTTCGGGGACCGAGACTCCGCATTACACCCACACTTTGGATTTTCATAAACTTATCATAGTTTCTCTCTACCCGATGCCAGGCTTTCTTAAGCTTTTGTTGTCCTGCAGAAGGAGGCTGAGGAGAAGAGAAGCCGGTGGGGCAGAACTGACGCAAATAAATGTGCCGTCTGCTACTAGCAGCTGCTGATAAAAGTGGGAGCAGAGAGAGAGCGGTGGGAAATGCAGGGGCCCGGCAAGGCAAAACAAATGGAGTGATTAGGGCACCGGTTGGCAACGGCGTGCGGGCAGGACACAGATAGCACCGTCTGCCATTACCCAAACACTGCAGTCGCTTACAAACACGTGGGGGCACACAGGCACGTGGGCAAAAGCAGTCACGCACATGTGCGCGTAGACACACGCACACATTGCAGGCTGCACAATTGCATCCCAAGTGACACCACTGTACCTTCCCCAATCAGGCCAGCTAGCTTCAACAGTAGCTATAGAAGAGGGGCATGGATGATAGCTCACCATTTTTTTTTTTTTTTTTTTTACCTTTATTTAACCAGGCAAGTCAGTTAAGAACAAATTCTTATTTTCAATGACGGCCTGGGAACAGTGGGTTAACTGCCTGTTCAGGGGCAGAACGATAGATTTGTACCTTGTCAGCTCGGGGGTTTGAACTCGCATCCGTCCGGTTACTAGTCCAACGCTCTAACCACTAGGCTACCCTGCCACAATAAGGTGTCCTATAATGAGATGGGTAGCCAGTGGCCAGTGAGACATGTCTAAAGGTTAAATAAAGGTTAAATACAGCCCAACATTGGGTTAGGAGATACATTTGATCATCTATATAATCTATACCCCTTATGAATCCTCCCTCTTCCTGGTTACATTACTAATACTAATTACTAATAGCACACACTTCCAGCACACACACACACACACACACACACATGCACACACACACACACACACACATGCACACACACAAACACACACGCACACACACAGGCCGACAGGCACGCCGGCATGCACAAACGTACACGCACACTCGATATTAATCTCCTAACCCGATTTTAGGCATTATCTAACCTTGATTTAACATGCCAAGGAGAGTGACGGCGTGCTGCATCAGATGACCTGGCCTCCACAATCACCCGACCTCAACCCAATAGAGATGGTTTGGGATGAGTTGGACCTCAGAGTGACGGAAAAGCAGCCAACAAGTGCTCAGCATATGTGGGAACTCCTTCAAGACTGTTAGAAAAGCATTCCTCATGAAGCTGGTTGAGAGAATGCCAAGTGTGTGCAAAGCTGTCATCAAGGCAAATGATAGCTACTTTGAAGAATCTAAAATATATTTTGATTTGTTTACTACAGGATCCCATGTGTTATTTCATAGTTGTGATGTCTTCACTATTATTCTACAATGTGAGGACCCTTGAAAAACCCTTGAATGAGTGGGTGTGTAAACTTTGACTGGTACTATACATGCAGTCACACACGTCTGCACACAATCCCACAGGACACATGGTAATGTGTATCATGCTGTCCAGTACTGACGAGAAATTAGACTATTCAGTCCAAGAATAAAGGCCCTAATCTCAATGAAACCAAAAACACCACTCTTCCAGCTCAGCGATATCGGACATGTTGACTCACGCAGTCAACAAAGCTATGTAGTGTGAAGAGTATTGATTCTTAACATGGCCTTGCGATGAGAATGCTGTTGTAAAAATATTGCTACCGACAATTACTGATTTTGAGTAGAATGTGGAGTCACAATCTCATTAGGTTAGTCTAGTGAGTTTATGGAATTTAACAAAATATTATCCCTTTTTCAGGTCTTATTCAAAAGTGAACGTGCTAACAATTGCTATACACACCATACAAGCCACCCTCGACTCAACTCACTCAAATGAATCCGAGTATTCAAGGTTGACTCTGCAAGGTCCTTACACCTGGCACCAATACCCGACACAAACCAACTAAAGTGTCACCTGCGACGGCAAACTACTGGCAGAAGCAGTTGTCGCCGAGGTTTTGTGGCTCATTGGCTGCGAACAACTATGTGGATTGACGAGTTTCAGGGTTTTACTTTCCATGGTAACACAGTTATTTCCATATCTTCCCTCCTGCACACCAGATATACAACTTTATTCGACAGTGCAGGTTTTTATCACCAGTGAATACACCAAGGATGCCAGACAAATGAGGAGGGTGTATGTACGTGTGTGAATGTGTATGTGCGTAGTATATGTGTGAGTGTGCATGTATTCATGTGTGCCATTGTGCATATCTGTGTGTGTGTGATGGCATACACAATTGGGAATTGGGATATGTGTGGGGGCGGTCCCCTTTCCCAAACTGCCAAATCATCCTCGGTGGAAGGCTGAGTCACAACCCTCCCCCTCCTCCCCCACCTCCTCCCTCCTCAGAGAGAGAGAGAGAGAGAGAGAGCAGAAGAAACAATGGGCAGATTAAATTCCATTGGTGTCCATGGAGACCACAGGACATTCCACGTGTTGCACTGATAAGGGGGAGATTAATTGTATATAAAAGTGTGTCAAAATGGTGTTAACCCTAAAACCATTGAGCTGAGGTACCGCAAATCCCCCTCCGAATCCTTATCTGGGCTTAGAAACAGGACTGCCGAATGTGAGGCAAAAGAAGAGAGTGTGAGAGAGAGGGTTACGGCTATATCAACGCCAGTCAAAGCATAATCAAACTGTGTTCGAAACAAGAGCTTGGATATAAAAAGCCACAGGCTTTCAGATATGTACCAAGTCTCA
Source organism: Oncorhynchus mykiss (assembly GCF_013265735.2). Taxonomy (NCBI): domain Eukaryota; kingdom Metazoa; phylum Chordata; class Actinopteri; order Salmoniformes; family Salmonidae; genus Oncorhynchus; species Oncorhynchus mykiss. Next base: position 56,062,046 of record NC_048574.1, read on the forward strand.
AGGGGCGTTCGAAGAGAGCAAGAAAGAAAGTGAGAGAGAGAGAGAGAGAGAGTCCTTGACAAAGTACAGGCTCAGTGAGCACAGCCTTGCCATTGAGAAGGGTAGACACAGGAAAACCTGTCTCTCTGCAGAGGAAAGGCTGTGCAACCACTGCAACACAGCAGAACCTGAGACAGAGATGCATTTCCTGACAAAATGTAAAAAATATAGAAGAATTAGAGAGTGTAATTTCCCCAAATTTGAAACTCTTATTCATGGTGATCTAAAAGGTTAACTCCACTGTCTGTGCTCTCATACTCCCTGAAGATGCCAATATGACTTTTTTTCCCCCCTCTTGAGCCACCGTAGCAACATCGCAAGAAACACTTCCTCAAAATAGTCAGAATTAAATCAAGAAATTTGTCATTAATTTTGACATTTTTGCCAAGGAAGTCTTAATAGCACAATTTTACATCTAGCTAAGCTATTTGGTGCAGTATTTCTCAAGTGAACATTTTTGCATGAAAACTAGTCGCCTCTTATTGAACGACAACAAGTAGTTCATGTTCCCACTCATACTAGGAGTAGTACTGTTAACCAATCACTGACGAAGGGGTCGTAGACTTCAGCTAACGAAATTGGAATTACCTTAACAAAAAAAAAAAAAACACAAAATGTCTTCACAATATATGGCGAACTGTTTCGACTGGGAAGCATACGGTAAGCCTAAAGAATCCCCCTGAGGCAGGGTCGTGGTTCTCACTCTCTTTATCTCTCCCCCCATGTCTCTCTCTCTCTCCCTCTGTAAAACCTGTGATTAGAGGAAATGTATGCCCTGTATCTCCCTCATCCTCTACTGTCTGTTTACAATGATCAGAGAGCAAGCAGACTTCTATGAATAAATATGCTACCCTGTGTGCTGTGCGTGCGAGCCTACCGACATATGTGTGTGTGTGTGTGTCTCCGTGCGCGTGTGTGATTGCACGCATACCTACACGTGTGTGTATCCGTGTCCTCGTATGTGGGTCTTTCTACAAATAAAGGGACCCATGTGGTTTGATATACATTTATATATGATTTTCTTTCAGCTTCACGTGTGTAGTTAAAGGATTTACGTGTCATCCAAAATGTCAGTGAAACGTGGACACTGCATGTTTCTTTGTCATGCTTAATAGCCAGGTTTGTTTGTGATTTAGTTAACTTCTCTATCATTTTATTAATTCATTTTTTATTTCACCTTTATTTCAACAGGTAGGCAAGTTGAGAACAAGTTCTCATTTACAATTGCGACCTGGCCAAGATAAAGCAAAGGTAGTTCGACACATACAACGACACATGGAGTAAAACAAACATACAGTCAATAATACAGTAGAAACAAGTCTATATACGATGTGAGCAAATGAGGTGAGATAAGGGAGGTAAAGGCAAAAAGGCCATGGTGGCAAAGTAGATACAATATAGCAAGTAAAACAATGGAATGGTAGATTTGCAATGGAAGAATATACAAAGTAGAAATAAAAATAATGGGGTGCAAAGGAGCAAAATAAATTAATTAATTAAATACAGTAGGGAAAGAGGTAGTTGTTTGGGCTAAATTATAGGTGGGCTATGTACAGGTGCAGTAATCTGTGAGCTGCTCTGACAGCTGGTGCTTAAAGCTAGTGAGGGAGATAAGTGTTTCCAGTTTCAGAGATTTTTGTAGTTCGTTCCAGTCATTGGCAGCAGAGAACTGGAAGGAGAAGCGGCCAAAGAAAGAATTGGTTTTGGGGGTGACCAGAGAGATATACCTGCTGGAGCGCGTGCTACAGGTGGGTGATGCAATGGTGACCAGCGAACTGAGATAAGGGGGGATTTTACCTAGCAGGGTCTTGTAGATGACATGAAGCCAGTAGGTTTGGCGACGAGTATGAAGCGAGGGCCAGCCAACGAGAGCGTACTGGTCGCAATGGTGGGTAGTATATGGGGCTTTGGTGACCAAATGGATGGCACTGTGATAGACTGCAGCCAATTTGTTGAGTAGGGTATTGGAGGCTATTTTGTAAATGACATCGCCGAAGTCGAGGATTGGTAGGATGGTCAGTTTTACAAGGGTATGTTTGGCAGCATGAGTGAAGGATGCTTTGTTGCGAAATAGGAAGCCAATTCTAGATTTAACTTTGGATTGGAGATGTTTGACGTGGGTCTGGAAGGAGAGTTTACAGTCTAACCAGACACTTAGGTATTTGTAGTTGTCCAGAGCCGTCCAGAGTAGTGATGTTGGACAGGCAGGCAGGTGCAGGCAGCGATCGGTTGAAAAGCATGCATTTAGTTTTACTTGTATTTAAGAGCAATTGGAGGCCACAGAAGGAGAGTTGTATGACATTGAAGCTTGCCTGGAGGGTTGTTAACACAGTGTCCAAAGAAGGGCCAGAAGTATACAGAATGGTGTCGTCTGCGTAGAGGTGGATCAGAGACTCACCAGCAGCAAGAGCGACATCATTGATGTATACAGAGAAGAGAGTCGGTCCAAGAAATGAACCCTGTGGCACCCCCATAGAGACTGCCAGAGGTCCGGACAGCAGACCCTCCGATTTGACACACTGAACTCTATCAGAGAAGTAGTTGGTGAACCAGGCGAGGCAATCATTTGAGAAACCAAGGCTGTCGAGTCTGCCGATGAGGATGTGGTCATTGACAGAGTCGAAAGCCTTGGCCAGATCAATGAATACGGCTGCACAGTAATGTTTCTTATCGATGGCGGTTAAGATATCGTTTAGGACCTTGAGCGTGGCTGAAGTTCACCCATGACCAGCTCTGAAACCAGATTGCATAGCAGAGAAGGTATGGTGAGATTCGAAATGGTCGGTAATCTGTTTGTTGACTTGGCTTTCGAAGACCTTAGAAAGTCAGGGTAGGATAGATATAGGTCTGTAGCAGTTTGGGTCAAGAGTGTCCCCCCCTTTGAAGAGGGGGATGACCACAGCTGCTTTCCAATCATTGGGAATCTCAGATGACACGAAAGAGAGGTTGAACAGGCTAGTAATAGGGGTGGCAACAATTTCGGCAGATCATTTTAGAAAGTAAGGGTCCAGATTGTCTAGCCCGGCTGATTTGTAGGGGTCCAGATTTTGCAGCTCTTTCAGAACATCAGCTGACTGGATTTGGGAGAAGGAGAAATGGGGAAGGCTTAGGCGAGTTGCTGTGGGGGGTGCAGTGCTGTTGACCGGGGTAGGGGTAGAAGGTGGAAAGCATGGCCAGCCGTAGAAAAATGCTAATTGAAATTCTCAATTATAGTGGATTTATTTATAGCCATGCTAACCCTTCCTGCAGAATGATAATGATCAACTATATATGTTTTAAAGTTGATATGACCATGTAATACAATGGGTTCTGTCTAGAATAATGAAATACACTCTTCAAGCAATGTGTGTGTGTCTGTCTATCTCGGTGTGTCTGTGTTTGTGTGTGTGTCTGTCTGTGTGTGAGAGAGAGTGAGTCTGTATGAAAACTAGCCGTCAAATGCTTGCTTGGTCTTTCCTTGTTTCCTTCACTCCTTGACTCTCTTTGAAAGTGCATTGGAGCCCGAGGGGAAGAACCCTCACTCCTCTCTCCCAATGTGCTTTAAAAGGGAGGAGAGGAATGGAGGAAACAAGGGGAGAATCTCAATTCCATTTCCTTTATTCCTCACGTCCTCTCTCCTCGCTACCTTCTCAAAACCCAATAAATAAGAAAGTGAGAGGGGCGGGAGGGGCGGGACCCCTCCCCTCATGATAAGTCTTTCATGATTGAGAGTTGAGGACAAATTGACTACTTCTCTGCTAGTCTTTAAAAAAAACATTTGTGTGTTGAACAATTAAATAGCTGTTAAATTTTTTTGACAGTGCCACAGTCAGTGACTGAGTGAGTGAGTGAGTGAGTGACTGACTGGGAAGAATCTTTTAATGTCCATATCACTTAGCTCCCTGCCTAGCAATAATGATGCAATGTTTAGCGATAAGGAGGAGACTCCTTGGGGTATGTATACTACCACGGGTGGAACTATGACTTTGTCTAATGCAGCTGCATTGACCCTCTGGGCAGAATAAACTTGTTTTGAGCTTTCATGGTGTCCGTTGAGTCTTGGCTCTGAAAATTAGAACCTAACAATGCCAAGAGTGTGCAAAGCTGTCATCAAGGCAAAGGGTGGCTATTTGAAGAATCTCAAATAGAAATATATAATATATTTTTATTTGTTTTACACATTTTTGGTTACTACATGATTCCATATGTGTTATTTCATAGTGTTGATGTCTTCACTATTATTCTACAATGTAGGAAATAGTAAAAAAAAGACAAACCCTGGAATGTGTTCTTAAACGCTTGACCGGTAGTATATACAGTGGGGCAAAAAAGTATTTAGTCAGCCAATAATTGTGCAACTTCTCCCACTTAAAAAGATGAGAGAGGCCTGTAATTTTCATCATAGGTACACTTCAACTATGACAGACAAAATAATATTTTTTTTTCTCCAGAAAATCACATTGTAGGATTTTTTTATGAATTTATTTGCAAATTATGGTGGAAAATAAGTATTTGGTCACCTACAAACAAGCAAGATTTCTGGCTCTCACAGACCTGTAACTTCTTCTTTAAGAGGCTCCTCTGTCCTCCACTCGTTACCTGTATTAATGGCACCTGTTTGAACTTGTTATCAGTATAAAAGACACCTGTCCACAACCTCAAACAGTCACACTCCAAACTCCACTATGGCCAAGACCAAAGAGCTGTCAAAGGACACCAGAAACACAATGGTAGACCTGCACCAGGCTGGGAAGACTGAATCTGCAATAGGTAAGCAGCTTGGTTTGAAGAAATCAACTGTGGGAGCAATTATTAGGAAATGGAAGACATACAAGATCACTGATAATCTCCCTCGATCTGGGGCTCCACGCAAGATCTCACCCCGTGGGGTCAAAATGATCACAAGAGCAGTGAGCAAAAATCCCAGAACCACACGGGAGGACCTAGTGAATGACCTGCAGAGAGCTGGGACCAAAGTAACAAAGCCTACCATCAGTAACACACTACACCGCCAGGGATTCAAATCCTGCAGTGCCAGATGTGTCCCCCTGCTTAAGCCAGTACATGTCTAGGCCCGTTTGAAGTTTGCTAGAGAGGATTTGGATGATCCAGAAGAAGATTGGGAGAATGTCAGATGAAACCAAAATATAACTTTTTGGTAAAAACTCAACTCGTTGTATTTGGAGGACAAAGAATGCTGAGTTGCATCCAAAGAACACCATACCTACTGTGAAGCATGGGGGTGGAAACATCATGCTTTGGGGCTGTTTTTCTGCAAAGGGACCAGGACGACTGATCCGTGTAAAGGAAAGAATGAATGGGGCCATGTATCGTGAGATTTTGAGTGAAAACCTCCTTCCATCAGCAAGGGCATTGAAGATGAAACGTGGCTGGGTCCTTCAGCATGACAATGATCCCAAACACACTGCCCGGGCAACGAAGGAGTGGCTTCGTAAGAAGCATTTCAAGGTCCTGGAGTGGCCTAGCCAGTCTCCAGATCTCAACCCCATAGAAAATCTTTGGAGGGAGTTGAAAGTCCGTGTTGCCCAGCAACAGCCCCAAAACATCACTGCTCTAGAGGAGATCTGCATGGAGGAATGGACAAAAATACCAGCAACAGAGTGTGAAAACCTTGTGAAGACTTACAGAAAACGTTTGACCTCTGTCATTGCCAACAAAGGGTATATAACAAAGTATTTAGAGAAAACTTTTGTTATTGACCAAATACTTATTTTCCACCATAATTTGCAAATAAATTCATTAAAAATCCTACCTGGATTTTTTTTCTTCTCATTTTGTCTGTCATAGTTGAAGTGTACCTATGATGAAAATTACGGGCCTCTCTCATCTTTTTAAGTGGGAGAACCTGCACAATTGGTGGCTGACTAAATACTTTTTTGCCCCACTGTACATAGCCATGGAATCACTGGTCACTTTAATAATGGAACACTAGTCACTTTAATAATGGAACACTAGTCACTTTAATAATGGAACACTAGTCTGTATTCTATTCTACTATATTTTAGTAAATGCCACGGCGTCATTGCTCGTCCTAATATTAACATATTTCTTAATTCCTTTATTTTACTTCAGATTTGTGTGTTTTGTTGTGAATTGTAGAATTTTACTGGGTGACTTTCAACTTTTACTTGAGTTATTTTCTATTAAAGTATCTTTACTTTTACTCAAGTATGAGGTTTGGGTACTTTTTCCACCACTGGCTACCATAATGGCCATGGCCTGTCCAGAAACAACCCCTAGCTCCTACCCTCCAGAGTCTAGACACTTGTGAAGATCGGAGAGGGATTGATGGGTGGTAACGTGGTGAGAGCTCCACCTTACCCTCCGATAGGCTTGGTGGAATGTGTGAGGTATTTCTTACACCTGTCCAATCCTTTCAGATCTCCACAAGTGTCTATGGGTTAGGGATTCGCTACGGGTTGTTTCTGGACAGAACCCCACAATCCTTTGGGTTTGCAGAGGACCTTCAACACGACACTTGAGGCATTGATTGGATTATTCATTCCATTGCTAAAACAGATTTGCACAGGTGTAAGCTGGACACACACACTGCACCCTCAGGCTGCTCCATCAGTTCTGGTAGCTGGAGACCTTGTCTACTATTCACACCCTTGCTTCATTCCAGCTAGTTAGATGTGCAACCACTGACTAACTCTACCTATGGGCATATATCTAGACAAGCAATAGATACGGTTGTTTTAGCTGTATGCCGTCATTAAATAATATCGGCAATTGTTAGCTATGGTTGAAGTCAGAAATTTACGAACACTTAGGTTGGAGTCATTAAAACTCATTTTTCAAACACTCCAATTTCTTGCAAACAAACTATAGTTTTGGCAAGTCAGTTAGGACATCTACTTTGTACATGACACAAGTCATTTTTCCAACAATTATTTATTTGCATTTATAATTCACTGTATCACAATTCCAGTGAGTCAGAAGTTTAAATACTCTACACTAAGTTGACTGTGCATTTAAACAGCTTGGAAAATTACAGAAAATAATGTCATGGCTTTAGAAGTTTCTGATAGGGAAATTGGCATAATTTGAGTCAATTGGAGTTGTACCTGTGGATGTATTTCAAGGCCTACCTTCAAACTCAGTGCCTCTTCGCTTGACATCATGGGAAAATCAAAAGAAATCAAGACCTCAGCCAAGACCTCAGAAAAAATGTGTAGACCTCCCCAAGTCTTGTTCATCCTTAAGTCTTGTTCATCTGTAAGGCCACTCAGCAAGGAAGAAGCCACTGCTCCAAAACCGCCATAAAAAATCCAGACATGTCCTCTGTCTGATGAAACAAAAATAGAACTGTTTGGCCATAATGACCATCGTTATGTTTGGAGGAAAAAGGGGGAGGCTTGCAAGTCAAAGAACAACATCCCAACCGTGAAGTGCGGGGGTGGCAGCATCATGTTGTCATGTTGTGGGGGTGCTTTGCTGCAGGAGGGACTGGTGCACTTCACAAAATAGATGGCATCATGAGGCAGGAACATTTTTGGATATATTGAAGCAACATCTCCAGACATCAGTCAGGAAGTTAATGCTTGGTCGCAAATGGGTCTTCCAAATGGTCAATGACCCCAAGAATACTTCCAAAGTTGTGGCAAAATGGCTTAAGGACAACAAAGTCAAGGTATTGGAGTGGCCATCACAAATCCCTGATCTCAATCCTATAGAAAATGTATGGGCAGAACTGAAAAAGCGTGTGCGAGCAAGGAGGCCTATAAACCTGACTCAGTTATACTAGTTCTGGCAGGAGTAATGGGCCAAAATTCACCCAACTTATTGTGGGAACCTTGTGGAAGGCTACCCGAAGTTAAACCCAAGTTTGACCCAAGTTAAACAATTTAAAGGCAAAGCTAGCAAATACTAATTGAGTGTATGTACATTTCTGACCTTCTGGGAATGTGATGAAATAAATAAAAGCTGAAATAAATCAGTCTCTCTACTATTTCTCTGACAATTCACATCCTTAAAATAAAGTGGTGATCCTAACTGACCTAAAACAGGGAATTTTTACTGGGATTAAATGTCATGAATTGTGAAAAACTGAGTTTAAATGTATTTGGCTAAGGTGTCTGTCAACTTCTGACTTCAACTGTCGGTAGCTACAATATATCAGTCCGCAAACCGTTTACAGCAACAGCAGATCAACTGATTGTTCAATGAACAGTTCATCTTATTTTGGCACTGTGGCATGTATGGGCAGCTATTAATCGATTCATTAACAGACCATAGATTCATAGAATAGAGTTAGAAGGGTGAACTCCGACTTTGAAAAGGACAGGAAGTGTCGGCTGTGGGCTTGACCATTAACACATTTAACACCACCGACATGCGATAATCGAATTATCAAGTAGTTTATTTGTTTTATAAACAAAAATAAGAAAACAATTTTTATTTTACTTCATTTAGTCCATTTTCATGTTTTTGACTGTCCTAGGAAAGCCATTAATGACAGAATACATTTTTATTTTATTAATGATGTTAAAGTTACTCTTTCTGTTAGAAGCATTCCATTTTGCAATCACACATTATTTGGGATATGTGTGCAATCAAAACTGTTTCATAGGGAGCTATGAAATGTTACGAGGTTACTCACTTCTGACATCTACATGCAAAGAAAGTGTCTAACAGCAACATTCAGGAATTTTACAGGATCACGTTCAATGTGTAAATCAATTGTTCAACGCTTAACATACAGTGTGTTTTTAAAACAAATGACAGTTTCCTAAATGTAAGGAAAGATGGGTCATATTTTATGTCAGAAGATTTTTGGCAAATCTAGGAAGACTCCAAACATGATTCAACTCGTGAATTATATTGAATGTATATATGTTCCCCCTTTATGTCTTAATGTGTTCACAAACAGTTGTCCACTACAAGAAATGCTCACAGTTACCCTAGTTTGTAGAAAGACCCGTGTGTGTGTGTGTCCTTACGTGTGGGTGAAACAGAGATAATGGCCATCCTGCTGCAGGCATTCAAGGACGTTGAGTCTAAAGCAAATATGGTAATTGATGTTGTTGCCATTGTGCGCTTAAGTAAACAACACCATGTCCCTGTATCTCATCTCAACCGATACGTCACCATGGCCATGCTACCTAGCAACAAGCGAGTGCGAGAGCCTATTTTAGCTTCAGCTGCTGCTGTACAGTCGCCTCTATGCAGGGGACACCATTTTTAAAAACATTGAACCTGCTAAAATGCTCGCCTTCTCAAACAGCACAAGTGGTGGGCTTGAATAGCTTTATCCAAGCTACACCAACCCTCCTACCTACCGTCTGTGTGTGTGTGTGTGTGTGTGTGTGTGTGTGTGTGTGTGTGTGTGTGTGTGTGTGTGTGTGTGTCTGTGCGTGCACATTGTGAACAGGAGACCCAATAACCCCGTGTATTATGATTACCATCCAGTCCCAAAGTTACTTATAGTAGCCACCGATTTTTGTTTGGCATGAAAATCAGCGAACATAGAAAGGAATTAGCTAAAGCACAAACAGACTGAACAATGAGGCTAGAATACAATATCTGTCTGCTCTCAGTATGTTAGGACTCATCCCAAATGGCTCACTATTCACTATGTAGTGCACTACTTTTGACTAGGGCTCATTCAAAGTAGTGCATTATATAGGTAATAGGGTGCCATTTGAGACATCAGTAGTGTCTGTTTTCTAGCCATCCAATAAGCCCTGGACTCAAAAACAGTAAAGCGAGAGCTACCAGACATAAGTTCACTGGCTGTTAGGGAAAGTGGATATGTGATGTGACATAGACACCGGCTGGAATGCGGTTTTAACCAATCAGTATTCAGGATAAGACCCACCCGTTGTATAACACATAAACACATGACCTAGAACCTCTGCTCAGGGAACCCCAGCAGTTCCATGTATTTGATCTACTCTAGAGCACATCTGATTTAACTTGTCAAGTAATCATCAAGTACTTGGGAGCCTAGCGGTTAAGAGCGTTGGGCCAGTAACTGAAAGGTCGCAGGTTCAAATTCCGGGACTGACTAGGTGAAAAAAAGTGCCCTTGAGCAAGACACTTGACCTTAATTGCTCTGGATAAGAGCATCTGCTAAATGACTAAAATGTAATTAGGTTAATCAGGCGAGCTAGTTCAGGGCTACAACAAAATTGTGAAATGTCTGGGGGTCCCTGAGGAGAGGTTTGAGAACCACTACTCTAACACAGATAGTATATACACTGCTCAAACAAATAAAGGGAACACTTAAACAACACAGTGTAACTCCAAGTCAATCACATTTCTGTGAAATCAAACTGTCCACTTAGGAAGCAACACTGATTGACGATACATTTTACATGCTGTTGTGCAAATGGAATAGACAACAGGTGGAAATTATAGGCAATTAGCAAGACACCCCCAATAAAGGAGTGATTCTGCAGGTGGTGACCAGTTCCTATGCTTCCTGGCTGATGTTTTGTTCACTTTTGAATGCTGGCGGTGCTTTCACTCTAGTGGTAGCATGAGACGGAGTCTACAACCCACACAAGCGGCTCAGGTAGTGCAGCTCATCCAGGATGGCACATCAATGCGAGCTGTGGCAAGAAAGTTTGCTGTGTCTGTCAGAGTAGTGTCCAGAGCATGGAGACGCTACCTGGAGACAGGCCCTGCACATCAGGAGACGTGGAGGAGGCCGTAGGAGGGCAACAACCCAGCAGCAGGACCGCTACCTCCGCCTTTGTGCAAGGAGGAGCACTGCCAGAGCCCTGCAAAATGACCTCCAGCAGGCCACAAATGTGGATGTGTCTGCTCAAACAGTCATAAACAGACTCCATGAGGGTGGTATGAGGGCCTGACGTCCACAGGTAGGGGTTGTGCTTACAGCCCAACACCGTGCAGGACGTTTGGCATTTGCCAGAGAACACCGGCGCCCTGTGCTCTTCACAGATGAAAGCAGGTTCACACTGAGCACATGTGACAGATGTGACAGAGTCTGGAGACACCGTGGAGAACGTTCTGCTGCCTGCAACATCCTCCAGCATGACCGGTTTGGCGGTGGGTCAGTCATGGTGTGGGGTGGCATTTCTTTGGGGGGCCACACAGCCCTCCATGTGCTCTCCAGAGGTAGCCTGACTGCCATTAGGTACCGAGATGAGATCCTCAGACCCCTTGTGAGACCATATGCTGGTGCGGTTGGCCCTGGGTTCCTCCTAATGCAAGACAATGCTAGACCTCATGTGGCTGGAGTGTGTCAGCAGTTCCTGCAAGAGGAAGGCATTGATGCTATGGACTGGCCCGCCCGTTCCCCAGACCTGAATCCAATTGAGCACATCTGGGACATCATGTTTCCCTCCATCCACCAACGCCACGTTGCACCACAGACTGTCCAGGAGTTGTCGGATGCTTTAGTCCAGGTCTGGGAGGAGATCCCTCAGGAGACCATCCGCCACCTCATCAGGAGCATGCCCAGGCGTTGTAGGGAGGTCATACAGGCACGTGGAGGCCAAACACTACTGAGCCTAATTTTGACTTGTTTTAAGGACATTACATCAAAGTTGGATCAGCCTGTAGTGTGGTTTTCCACTTTAATTTTGAGTGTGACTCCAAATCCAGACCTCCATGGGTTGATAAATTTGATTTCCATTGATAATTTGTGTGTGATTTTGTTGTCAGCACATTCAACTATGTAAAGAAAAAAGTATTTAATAAGAATATTTCATTCATTCAGATCTAGGATGTGTTATTTTAGTGTTCCCTTTATTTTTTTGAGCAGTGTATGATAAAAGCTATAAACAGATACACACGAGTTGACAGTACACTCTTCAGGCATGTTTACCGGCCTTGAAAACACAGCTTCATCCATGGCGACATGTGTGCTATTTTGCATTCTGTTCGGGGTAAAACAGCTGTACCATCCGAGTCCATGGTCACACTCAAATGCACAATAGAAGCCTCTCGGCGGAATTATCGTGCAGTACACGGAAAAGACATGTTAGCATGCTATCCCATGATCCAAGCCAACGATCCCATTCCCCATTACTGTGTCTCACCTAATAGGCTAATGTCGTTATGGAACCCACGCAAACCATCAACTCAACTTAAAGATACAAGAGCATATATGTAGACACAATGACTATGAGAAAAATATATATGTTATTTTTCGCAGTTAGGATAGTGGAAGCTGTCATCGTCTGACCAGTGTGTACCGTATGTATTATTCAGGCGAGCTAATAACGCATTTGTCGCACATAATACACACATAATACACGATTGAAATTGAGGCAAAGCACACAGTCCATCACATCTCGGCAGCATACAGTAAACAAGACCTTGTAATCCTTAGCAGCTTTTAGTCTGTTTACAGTACGGTTCAGGCTTATGGTCTGACAAGCCAACATAAGGGACAGGGCTCATACTGAGCAGACTTGAGGTCTGGGGACATCACACACGGTGTCTGGAAGGTGAGGACGTGGTGTGTGGGTGTGGTGCACGTGTGACAGAGAGAGAAAGAGTGCGTGCGTGAGTGAGTGAGTGTGGGTGAGTGAGTGTGCGTGCGTGCGTGAGTGAGTGTGGGTGAGTGAGTGTGCGTGCGTGGGTGGGTGGGTGCATGAGGAATGGTGTGTGGTGGTTGAGCACTTTGAATGCTACAAATGAAATGTTATTATTATTTTTTATTTTATTATTATTATTATCATGCTAGTTCAGACATTAAAACATAGCCAGAGTGATAGCCTGTACAAAACAAGCCTGTGTGGTCACCTTTGACCCCTAAACAAAATTACAACTTATCTTACCCTACCCACCGACTGGAACAAAAGAACTTGTGAGAAAACTCATGAAAAAAAGAGAGAAATAAATAAAGAATAAACAAAGCCGAAAGTGCTGAGGAGAGAGATAACACCACACTCCGGGTCACGGAGAGAGGGAAGGAGGGAAGAGAGGAAAATTAAATTCGGTATGTCATGTTTGTGCTCAGCTGAATTTATGCTTCTTCTCCTTTTATTTATTTCATTTCTTATAAAACCGCACAGCAGCAGAAGCATCAGGAGCAACCCTGTGGCTCGGCTACTAACACAAGAGTTCACAGGTGTGAACAGTAGGCCTCCATTGCAGGTTGCCGCAAGCTCAGCTGCACACAAGTTATCCAATTTACAGCTGCACACAAGCTATTCAATTTGCAATTGAGCCCTAAACCCTTTGTGGAAGAGATAGGTTATCAAGTGCTGTCAATCATCAACTGAGGGGGACGGTCTTTAAAGTCATGCCATTAAAGACTCTCACATTGCAGACATATAGTGGGGCAAAAAAGTATTTAGTCAGCCACCAATTGTGCAGGTTCTCCCACTTAAAAAGATGAGAGAGGCCCGTAATTTTCATCATAGGTACACTTCAACTATGACAGACTAAATGAGAAGAAAAAAATCCAGAAAATCACATTGTAGGATTTTTAATGAATTTATTTGCAAATTATGGGGGAAAATAAGTATTTGGTCACCTACAAACAAGCAAGATACTTTGTATACTTTGTTATATACCCTTTGTTGGCTGTTGCTGGTATTTTGGCCCATTCCTCCATGCAGATCTCCTCTAGAGCAGTGATGTTTTGGGGCTGTTGCTGGGCAACACGGACTTTCAACTCCTCCAAAGATTTTCTATGGGGTTGAGAACTGGAGACTGGCTAGGCCACTCCAGGACCTTGAAATGCCACTCCTTCGTTGCCCGGGCGGTGTGTTTGGGATCATTGTCATGCTGAAAGACCCAGCCACGTTTCATCTTCAATGCCCTTGCTGATGGAAGGAGGTTTTCAATCAAAATCTCACGATACATGGCCCCATTCATTCTTTCCTTTACACGGATCAGTCGTCCTGGTCCCTTTGCAGAAAAACAGCCCCAAAGCATGATGTTTCCACCCCCATGCTTCACAGTAGGCATGGTGTTCTTTGGATGTAACTCAGCATTCTTTGTCCTCCAAACACGACGAGTTGTGTTTTTACCAAAAAGTTATATTTTGGTTTCATCTGACCATATGACATTCTCCCAATCTTCTTCTGGATCATCCAAATCCTCTCTAGCAAACTTCAGATGGGCCTGGACATGTACTGGCTTAAGCAGGGGGACACGTCTGGCACTGCAGGATTTGAGTCCCTGACGGCGTAGTGTGTTACTGATGGTAGGCTTTGTTACTTTGGTCCCAGCTCTCTGCAGGTCATTCACTAGATCCCCTCTTGTGGTTCTGGGATTTTTGCTCACCGTTCTTGTGATCATTTTGACCCCACGGGGTGAGATCTTGCGTGGAGCCCCAGATCGAGGGAAATTATCAGTGGTCTTGCATGTCTTCCATTTCCTAATAATTGCTCCCACAGTTGATTTCTTCAAACCAAGCTGCTTACCTATTGCAGATTCAGTCTTCCCAGCCTGGTGCAGCTCTACAATTTTGTTTCTGGTGTCCTTTGACAGCTCTTTGGTCTTGGCCATAGTGGATTTTGGAGTGTGACTGTTTGAGGTTGTGGACAGGTGTCTTTTATACTGATAACAAGTTCAAACAGGTGCCATTAATACAGGTAATGAGTGGAGGACAGAGGAGCCTCTTAAAGAAGAGGTTGCAGGTCTGTGAGAGCCAGAAATCTTGCTTGTTTGTAGGTGACCAAATACTTGTTTTCCACCATAATTTGCAAATAAATTCATTAAAAATCCTACTATGTGATTTTCTGGATTGTTCTTCTAATTTTGTCCATCATAGTTGAAGTGTACCTATGATGAAAATTACAGGCCTCTCCCATCTTTTTAAGTGGGAGAACTTGCACAATTGGTGGGTGACTAAATACTTTTTTGCCCCACTGTATATGTGACTTGCTACCGGGAACCAGCCCTATGGCGCACGTCCCTACTTCACAGGAGAGCCATTTGAACGTAAACAACAATAAATAATCAAAATGTGTTTTTTTGGCAGAAATGCCTTCTGGAACATGTGCATTTTCATGTGCCTTAATAACAAATGTGTATGCCATCTGTAAATATGAATACCATTGTTCAATTACGAGCCTAGTTGTTTTAGCCACAGAAAAGGTCAGCAACCTTCCCGGTAGCCATGATTGGCTGAGATAATGAGTGGGACGGACATGCCGAGAGATGAGTTCGGATTGGTCTGGCCATGTGGCATGCGTCTATAACATGAGCTGGTTAGTATGTGTAGGTAATCCTTTCTAATGCTGCTTTTTAAAACATGTATCACGTAGTAGTACTGCGTAAGTGTTGCTCTCAACTTTCTGGAGGACCGAGTTTTGAAATCAGCGGAATTAGAGTATGATAGCTAAGGAGATGGAGAAAAGTCTGGCATTTGATTATAAATATGCAGACGGAGTCGAAAAGAGAACACTATTGTGTAAAACACCTGTCTCCGGATTACATCTTCAAACTAAGGGCAACCATGGCATCCATCAGAGAGAGGGAGGAGTGTCCATCCATGTATATGGGTAAGATAGTCTAGCTAGCTACATTTTCAGATGTTAAAAGTTTCAACTTTTGTCAGAAAGTCGTTTTTATTTCAAGTTAAAGTGTACTGTTAGCTAGCTAGCTAACATTAGCTGGATGGCTCGTTAGCAAACACTATGTGTATGATATGTGTAGTAATATTATTTGTATCTCAGAGCCATTTCCATTGCTAGTTATAGTCTAATGTTACCTAGCTAACATTGAACCTGGTTGGTTAGCTACCTGCAGATTCATGCAGGGTAGTAACGTTATGAGTTGGGATTATGGTTCCTTGTTTAGCTAGCTATCTACATGTCCAAACAAAAGACTCCACTATGCAAGTAACCATTTCAATAGAATGCTCATGATGCTCACTATGACAACTGTCGATAGACGTAGCTGGTACATTCACTCTGGGTATCTACGATGATTTCAGAGCACTCAAATTTTGCTACATAAGATCGAATCGAGCCGATCGGTTACATATGGGGCCTACATAGACTGGAGTCCAACCAATAGTGCTTAAATGTGGCCAGTGCTATACTTCAGTCCTGGGGTCCCACCTGCGTGCATATTTTGGTTATTGCCCTAACACTACTAAGCTGATTCAAATAACCAACTCATCATCAAGCTTTGATGATTTGAATCAGCTGTGTAATGCTAGGGGCAAAAACCAAAACGTGCACCCAAGACAGAGTTTAGGAAACCCTGCCATACTTAATGACAATTAAGCGATAATTTAGAGTTCCTTTGTACCTTACATATATAAGTCTATTTAAATTGACCTCTCTTTCACCTAAAAAAAACACAGGAGCAGCCAGAAGGGGCATTTTAAAGAAAGCCCCCCCCCCCCTTTCCTTAATCTGCTTTCAAATTCAGGCACAATCTTAATTATCAAAAATGTCTGACCCCAATTATCTATAGTGCTCTCCGGTCTGGATTAAAGAAGCACCTTTCATATCCTGCCAAAACTCTCCCCCCACCCTCCGACTCCCCAAAACATCTTCATATCTGACTCGGAACAAATCCCTCTCTCCATCCCATCCACTCGAGACATCTCAATCAACTCCTTTTCTTATAGGGTCGAGACAACTCAATCAACTCCTTTGCTTATAGGGGCTCACTAAATATCAATGGAGTCTTCATTTTTTCCCAAACCCCTCCAGTCTCTATTTGGCACACAGGGCTTTTATCATCATGATGAACTGTTCACTGTGATTGATTTTTAAGAACGCTTGTAAAAAAAAAGCATTGCCCGATAAGTGGTTGCACAATTTTCTTTCCACTTGCAGTTTTTCAACACTCATTTTTTTTATTTTTATATTTGACGTTTCTAACACTGTTCTATCGCTGTTTTTCCCCACCTTCAATATATTACCATTAAATCATTATTGTGGCTAATGCTGCTATCTAAAAATACATACCCAAAACGTACATACACAGTGCCTTGGGAAAGTATTCAGACCCCTTGGCTTTTCCACATTTTGTTACGTTACAGCCTTATTGAAAAATTTATTCAATTGTGTTTTTTCCCCTCATCAATCTACACACAATACCCCATAATGACAAAGCAAAAACAGGAATTTACACATTTTTGCTAATTTATATTAAAAAAACTGAAACATCACATTTACATAATTATTCTGACCCTTTACTCAGTACTTTGGTGAAGCACCTTTGGCAGTGATTACAGCATCAAGTCTTGAATGATGCTACAGCCTGGCAAACCTGTATTTGGGGAGTTTCTCCGATTCTTCTCTGCAGATCCTCTCAAGCTTTGTCAGGCTGGATGGGGAGCATTGCTGCACACATATTTTCACGTTTCTACAGAGATGTTCGATCGGGTTCAAGTCCGGGCTCTGGCTGGGCCACTCAAGGACATTCAAAGATATGTCCCGAAGACAGAACTGTGTTGTGTTGTCTTGGCTGTGTGCTTAGGGTCGTTGTCTTGTTGGAAGGTGAACCTTTACCCAAGTCTGAGGTCCTGAGAGTACTGGAGAAGGTTTTCATCAAGGATCTCTCTGTACTTTGCTCTGTTCATCTTTCCCTCAATCCTAACTAGTCTCCCACTCCCTGCCGCTGAAAACATCCCCACAGCATGACGCTGCCACCACCATGCTTCACCGTAGGGATGGTGCAAAGTTTCCTCCAGACATAACGCTTGGCATTCAGGCCAAACAGTTAAATCTTGGTTTCACCAGACCAGAGAATCTGAGAGTCAGAGTATTTAGGTGCCTTTTGGCAAACTCCAAGCGGGCTGTCGTGCCTTTTACTGAGGAGTGGCTTCTGTCTGGCCACTCTACCATAAAGGATCGATTGGTGGAGTGCTGCAGAGATAGTTGTCCTTCTAGAAGGTTCTATCTCCACAGAGGAACTCTAGAGCTCTGTCAGAGTGACCATTGGGTTCTTGGTTACCTTCCTGACCAATGTCCTTCTCCCCCGATTGCTCTTTTTGTCTGGGCGGCCAGCTCTAAGAAGAGTCTTGGTGGTTCCCACCTTCTTCGATTTAAGAATGATGGATGCCACTGTGTTCTTTGAGACCTTCAATGCTGCAGAAATGTTTTGGACAATCCTGTCTCGGAGCTGTACGGACAATTCCTTTGACATCATGGCTTGGTTTTTACTCTGATATGCACTGTCAACTGTGGTACCTTATATAGACAGGTGTGTGCCTTTCCAAATCATGTCCATTCAATTGAATTTACCACAGGTGGACTCCAATGAAGTTGTAGAAACATCTCAAAGGATGATAAAATGGAAACAGGATGCACCTGAATTCAATTTCGAGTATCATAGCAAAGGGTCTGAAAATGTATGTAAATAAGTTATTTCTGTTTTTATTTTTTAATACATTTGCTGAATGTTCTAAAATCCAGTTTTCACCTTGTCATTATTGTGTATTGTGTGTAGATTGCTGAGGACTTGTAACGTAACAAAATGTGGAAATAGTCAAGGGGTCTGATACTTTCCCAAGGCACTGTAGGGTACATACCTAAGAGCAGTAGCTTAAGTGAATCGACACAAGCTTCCATTAACCCTGAAGTTATTAATTTGAGAGCAGCAACAACGAGCATAAATATTCCAAACAAAAAAAACAAACATATAAGGTAAATAAGATAAATAAATAAGAGCAGTAACTCACTGATGAATGGAATAGACACATGCTGCCTTTAACCCTGAAGTCTTAAACTCTCTGGGATATGTGGGACGGTAGCGTTCCACCTCGCCAACAGCCAGTGAAAGTGCAGGGCGCCACATTCAAAACAACAAAAATCTCATAATTAAAATTCCTCAAGCATACAAGCATTTTACACCATTTTAAAGATTACAATTTTGTTAATCCAGCCACAGTGTCTGATTTCAAAAAGGCTTTACAGCAAAAGCTCCACAAACGATTATGTTAGGTCACCACCAAGTCACAGAAAAACACAGCCATTTTTCCAGCCGAAGAGAGGAGTCACAAAAAGCACAAATAGAAATAAAATGAATCACTAACCTTTGATGATCTTCATCAGATGACACTCATAGGACTTCATGTTACACAATACATGTATGTTTTGTTCGCTAAAGTGCATATTTATATAAAAAAATCTAATTTTACATTGGCGCGTTACGTTCCGTAGTTCTAAAACATGCTGTGATTGTGCAGAGAGCCACATCAATTTACAGAAATAATCATCATAAATGTTCATGAAAATACAAGTGTTATACATGGAATTAGAGATATACTTCTCCTTAATGCAACCGCTGTGTCAGATTTTTTTAAATGTTACGAAAAAAGCAAACCATGCAATAATACAGCGTTCCGACAACAAAGCAGCCAAAAAGATATCCGCCATATTGTGTAGTTAACATTAGTCAGAAATAGCATTATAAATATTCACTTATCTTTGATGATCTTCATCAGAATGCACTCCCATGAATCCCAGTTCCACAATAAATGTTTGATTTGTTCGATAAAGTTCATAATTTATGTCCAAATAGCTTCTTTTGTTAAGGCGTTTGGTAAACAAATCCAAAAGCTCGTTCAGGTCCAGCCGAACGTCGGACGAAAAGTTCAAAAAGTTATATTACAGGTCGTAGAAACTTGTCAAACTAAGTATCGAATCAATCTTTAGGATGTTTTTAACATAAATCTTCAATAATGTTCCAACCGGAGAATTCCATTGTCTGTAGAAAAGCAATGGAACGAGAGCTAACTCTCTCGTGACCGCAGAATACGAGCCTGTGGCACTCTGCCAGGCACCTGGCTCAATCCCCTCTCATTCGCCCCCACTTCACAGTAGAAGCCTCAAACAAAGTTCTAAAGACTCTTGACATCTAGTGGAAGCCTTAGGAAGTGCAATATGATCCCATTTACACTGTATATTGGAATGGCAAAGAGTTGAAAAACTACAAACCTCAGATTTCACACTTCCTTTTTGGATTTTTCTCAGGTTTTTGCCTGCCATATGAGTTATGTTATACTCACAGACATCATTCAAACAGTTTTAGAGTGTTTTCTATCCAATACTACTAATAATATGCAAATATTAGCATCTGGGACAGAGTAGCAGGCAGTTTACTCTGGGCACCTTATTCATCCAAGCTACTCAATACTGCCCCCCTGTCACCAAGAAGTTAAACTACGAGAGCAGCGACAATCAGTATTAGTCACAGTGTGTGATCTTAATAATATAAGTCATTTCTGCATGAAGTCACCTCGCACTTTGTGACATGAGCTCATTGTGACCTTGAGCTTTCAAAGATCAGCGGGGAACACCATTGACGATGCAATGGACACACGGGTCACGGGCCATCATAGATGATGCAATCGGCACACAATATTCCACAAAGGCGGCCCCGGGTGCACCTTAATTTGGGAGGACGCGCTCATAGTACAGGCTGGAACGGAATCAATACAATGGTTCTCGAACATGTGTCAGATACCTTTTCATTCACTCCATAACAGGCATTATTATGAGACTTCCTCCCCTCAGCAGCCTCCTGTGATGTGCACCGTGCACGTTTATGACCAGTGTAAGAGAGGATATGCTGGTTTAATTTCGACCGAACGCTCCTATCCGTATTTACAGCACATATCTGTGATTAATTGCACCCACTTATCGGGCAATCCTTCTCACAACAATTGGGTATAAAACAATAGCTTCAGTGCATGGTTTTGATTAGAGACGAAGAGAGAGAAAAAAAGGAGAAAGAGGACAAATATCTGCCTAGATGGACAAGGCTTGTTCGGGAAGAATTGGATAACACATACCCTTCGGCTGGAAACGGGGCTAATATTTTCTCGAAGGACTCAACCTCCAATAAATTACGCTCGCATTTAATAAGCTATGTCGGGCCAAATCACAGACTCCTTTAGTATCTATCCATTCACCTAATTAATCAGGTACCCATATGTTGCTAGCTTGTTTTATTCCGTATTTGTACCCCGGTAAAAAAAAAAGATGAGCCAAGGCCTCTAATTAGGAATGATTATCTATTTTCCGTAATGAGAATTGATGGCTTCTCTTCTGCTCCACAAAGCACTTTCTCTCTCTTTCTCCCTCTCTCTCTCTCTCTCCTCCTTTCCTCCCACCTAAACCTCCACGAAGACGCCCTTACGAGTGCAAATCAGGGCCCTCATATGAAACGAGAGGCTAAATGAGGCACTGTATGATTAATAGACCTCATTTCCGGAGGGTTTGAGTTGCATGCCAACGATAGCCCACTTCACCTTGCAAAGCTTTCTGACGATTCGATTTAGACTGTGTCACAGAAGTCAAACAACTTACTGAGGAGTGTCGTCTTGTACCCCCATCGTAGCCCCCACCCCCCTCCGACTCCGGTTCCTCTTGAAACCAGGAAAACTTAATTAGATCACCTAACTTCTCATCTCACTTCTTACCTCTTCAGGTTTAATAAAAAGAGGGAGACTGAATGAGCTGTGTAATTGTGGTCGTGGAACAAAAAGATCTCAGTGACATGGAAACGTGATCTAATTCAATTACGTTCTTCCCTCCTTAGCCATTTCATACCAAAATAGACAGTAAAAATAGACAGTACTGACAAACTGTATCTCAGAAAGCAGAAGAAAGAACAATGAAGAAAACAACGTCATTTCCATTTCTATTTCTTCTACCCAATTTTTCAAAAAAGCAACACGCGATTCCTCCCCAGGAGAGCCATGGAACAAGCCCAAATTAGCCCCCTTCAGAAGGTGTGAATGAGTGTACAGTAATCCAGTGACACCCGTGGGGGTCATTCTCCCTATCTCCACGTAATCTGTGAACACCAAAATGGCCGCCCATTCTATGTTTCTCTCTCTCTCTGTGTGGCTTGGCAAGCCCGTGTCTAATGTTATGTAAACAGCGTACTGCTGCCGCTCGCTGATTTGACAAATGTTAATATTACATGAGCAGCGCCTGGGCTCCTTTGATGATAAAAGGCGAGGCAGGCAGCACAGCTCACAAAAAAACTAGGGCTTCCCGTAAGGGGACGGGCGTAGGGAGCGACTCCTTGAGGACTTTGTTTGTTGACTTCTACATTTAAAAAAAATTACGCCACTTCGGGGGTTTGGCACGGCATCGTATCTTCACGGTGACATCACTGCAGTCAGAATGGAGGATAGTATTTCAGTTGAAAACAAGAGACAATCTTGCATATAAATGCTGGGGGAAGAGTAGAGGAGAGGCTTGAAAATGTAAAATGCATTAGTTAGAGAGTTGGGTGGGTAGGCATTACTTATGAATATGACCGAAAGGGCCTGTTTGAAAAATCATAGAAAATCAGACAGAATCATTAAAAATTGTTGAGAATCATTAGAAATCATTACAGTCACCCTTCGTTATCGAGTTTGATACAGTAACTAATTGCTATTCGGGGCAGACGTTCTGGGCCGGGTAGGCCATCTGCAAGTCCGTGTTTAAAATCAAAACCCTTTTGACCCGATGCTCATCTGGCACAGAGTAACACACAGCGAGCAAATTAGGAAGATCTTGTGGCCTTCAGAACCATCACACAGCTCATTATTCCTTAATTGTAGATGATTTTGAACTCAACCCATGGAAAGGGAATCCTGCGTTGACTGAACACAGACAAGAATATTGAACATTCTGACGGACTGTGTATTCTGTATTATGTGAACCCTTTCCTTACATGGTGTAGAAACATGAACAAGTTTCAGCGCAGAAGAACTGGCAGTACAAACCTCCCATACGTAATGAACATTTAGGGTCAAAGACAAAGTGCCTTTGAGTTGTCTCGGGCTTTTTGCAACGAAACACGAATGCAGTGTCTTCAAATATATCAAGGTAGCCATTCCGCCCGTTGAAATATGTTCAACACAGTAAGGAGTCTTCAAAATGATTGAAGAACTTTGAGTTGTTCCCTGAATGCCAGAAATATTTGTCAATGGCAAATAGTGACTGTTCTCTACTGTAGGCTACTGTTTGAGACTCCCAATTGAAATCTATAGATGAGAGAGGAAGGGAACGTAAGTGAGAGAGAGAGAGACAAAGAAAGAAAGAAAGTAAGAAAGAAAGAAAGAAAGAAAGAAAGAAAGAAAGAGAAAGAAAGAAAGAAAGAAAGAAAGAGAAAGAAAGAAAGAAAGAAAGAAAGAGAAAGAGAAAGAGAAAGAAAGAAAGAGAAAGAAAGAAAGAAAGAAAGAGAAAGAGAAAGAAAGAAAGAGAAAGAAAGAAAGAGAAAGAAAGAAAGAAAGAAAGAGAAAGAGAAAGAAAGAAAGAGAAAGAAAGAAAGAAAGAAAAAAATAAAGAAAGAAAGAAAGAAAAAGAAAGAAAGAAAGAAAGAAAGAAAGAAAAAGGGAAGAAGAGAGATTGGGACAGCATGTGTGCATGCGCAAGTGCGTGTGTGCCTGTGTGTGTGAGCCAGAGTAAGCATTTCACTGTTGGTCTACACCTGCTGTTTAAGAAGAACGTGACAAATAACATTTGATTTGATTTGAGAGAGACAGAGAGAAAGAAGAAGTTGTCCGATCTGAAGGAGAATGATCTCAGAAGTGTACTCTCTTAACAGTACTCCCTCCTTCAGCCGAAAGGAGAGATCATAATACCGCTCTTTCTCCTCACCTGTGCCCTTCCTCTATCCAATTTCCCATCATCCCTCCATCTGGAGCCTATTCTCTTCATGTGTCCACGGGGACCGGGCCTTCATTAGTGGCTGTACCAGCACCTGAGAATTCCACACACACCTCTGCTTCTGAGATATCCCATCACAAGAGTGTGTGTGTGTGTGTGTGTGTGTGTGTGTGTGTGTGTGTGTGTGTGTGTGTGTGTGTGTGTGTGTGTGTGTGCGAGCGCACCACAAGACAGTCCAGGCCAGAGGTGAAGGAAACCGGAAATTCCTATGTCTGTTATCTCCCATCTCCAATCTCCCATCTAGTCTCTCCCTTAAAAGCTCTTCATTAGGAAGGGTCTCTCTCTCTTAACCCCTGGCTGTCAGAAACAAACTGTCCTGTCAGCTGGGTCTTGAATGTCTTTACTGGTGGCCATCTTAGCTGAGAGTATAGACGCATAGACTTACTGGCGGGAACAAGCACACTCACACGTGAATTTCTGAAGACACACACACACAGGCACACACACACAGAAATTCACACACACACAGAAATGCACACACACACACACACACACACACACACACACACACACACACACACACACACACAAAGCACGTGTACTAAAGACAAACCCAGGGGTCTAAGTCAGCCGTGGGGACTGCAGACTGCAGTTAAGTGGATCACACACACGTGACCTTGAGAGAACTGTAGAGAACCGCTTCTGGTAGAGGAACAGATTTTTTACGAACCATTAACCTTGTCGTTCGAGGTAAAATGGCGGTCGGTACGTGGCTTAATTTGCCCTCGTAAAATGGTTGTCGTATAGATGAGAGTGAAGGAAAGCTCTACGCCCTGGTTCGGTGGTTGTGTTCCAAATGGCCCCCTATTCTCTCTTTAGTGCAATACTTTTGACAAGAGCACATATGGCCCTGGTCAAAAGTAGTGCACTAAATAGGGAATAGGGTGCCATTTAAGACTCATTCGGTATGTTAGAGATGCAGTCGGAAAAGGGGGAGATCGATATTCCCAATCAATCTAAGCTTCCAGGGAATCGGCTTGTACACTGGGCTACAGACCTGGCTCACTAGAATCCATAAAACTAATAATGTGGAGTTTGGGCAGTTCTTGGGCGAAAGGAATGCTCCCATTACCAAAAGAAATCATATAGGATTTCCTGGGAAGCTTCTCTTCTTGACGTTTGATTTAGATCCAGTGATTCAGTGCTATTCAAAACTAGGTGAATCACTCAAAGACAATAGAACAAGTACACTTCAAATCTGCAAAATGAAAGATGATAATTTCACTGTATTTTTAGTTATTTTTGTCTCCTTTTTCATTCTTGATTTTTTAAATTTTCTATTCTAAGAATCACTTTTTGTCACCTAAAATATCGGAGATATCTATCAGAAGATATATCTTTTTTTCGGTCCATTTCTTTTCTGTTTCTATGGTGGCCTGTCTTATTGTTTTTTTGTGATTCTAGGCCTAAAATGTCAGAGGAAATGTATCTATCATCGGTTACAAAATAAGTCATTTTCTCTTTCATACAAGCTCTCTGGGGTCTAAGTGCTTTCCTCCTTTATCCATCCCTCCCTCACGCCCTGGTCTGTTGTTGGTCAATTAATTTTAATAGACAAAGGGATGAAGAGGAAATTGAAAATGATAGCACATATTACACCTATAGTTCTCAAGGTCTTTGTAAGAACCACAACCACTGCTGATATTATTTCCCCCTTAGTACGTTTCCTATTATCCAGCACACAGCATCTATCTCCTCAAAGTGAGTATCTTTGTAGTGTCAGCGTAAACCCAGATGACTGAGGTGTGGAATTCAGATGCTGTGTGTATGTGTGTGTGTGTGTGCGTGCGTGCGTGCGTTTGTAACATTGAGTCTGTCAGAAAGGGATTGATCTGATGTGAGGTAGATGTCATTGGGGATGCCTGTTGTCGTAGGCAGGTGTGTGCAGTCTAGTGTAGGTGTATATATGGTCCTGTATGAGTGTTTATGTGCGCCTGTGTGTGTGCGCGCTCCAGTGTCTGCGTGACAGTTAGGGGAGACAGAGGGCCCCTCTTCCATCCTTCCATGATGGAATGGGGATAGACTTTAATTTAAGTTACATGGCAAGCTGGAGCAGAAGGAGATGCTGGAGAACAGGCAATTGAGGGCCTCCAGAGACATTAGTAGCGTGTCTCATGTTTACTTTGCCCTTTCAGACCGGGCCTCGTTCAAATCCGGGTTAAAATAGTATTCAAACTCTTTCGGATATGTTATCGATGCTCGATTGAGCTCACCTGGCGCAATGGCAAACCCCGAACCCCGCCCATCGAGCGCTTACAGCAGGCTTGAGCAAACACTCCAAAGGCGTCGGGAGATTTCACGTTTTTTTTTAAAACTCGGGTATGACTGCTGCTTCCTGTCACTAACGTGTGAACATTAACTGGGGCATGTCAGCAACACGGTGGAATGTGTGTGCATCCCGCCATCGTCAATCACTGGGAATAAGAACAGGATGAGATAGATAGACAGGAAACATGTAGGCATAGAAATGGAATTTAACGCTGGTCCACCCACCGCGGTGCATTGAGTTGAATGCGAATGTCCCTTCTAATGATTCTATGCGTGTAGCCATCAGACATTGTATGTGGCGCTGTCACTATGTGTCTGCTTCGCTACACAAACCAATTTCTGTTGGTGTCTGGTCGCAATATTTTGTTTACGTTCTGTCTCGTTTTTTTTTTTTTGGGGGGGGGGGGGGGGTGAAGGATAAGGACTTGAGTTTGAGTTTCTGATGTCCTTGAGTAATATGATTAAAATTGACAAGATTTCCTTCCCCGTCTCTATTATATCTATTATATTCTTTTTTCAGCATAATTGCCTTGAGTTGACTAATGGTAGTGTGTTATATACTTTGAGTATGAGCTCTGAGTACTCAACTAGTCTCTTAACACATGAGTCCCAAATGCCACTCTATTCCCAATATTGTGCACTATGGGCAATGGGCAAACGAAGTGCACTATGAAGTCAACATGATGCCATTTGGGACACGGCCTGAGAAGGATGTTTCCTCACAAACACACCTTGATCCATCACTGATGAGATTAAACAAATGGAGTTACGAGCCATTACGAGAAAATGTAACATGTCTAGACATTTGTACCACATGTCTAGATATGTTTGGGCTCCCGAGTGGCACAGCGGTCCAAGGCACTGCATCTCAGGGCAAGAGGCGTCAGTCACTACAGGCCATGATTAGGAGTCCCATAGGGTGGCGCACAATTGGCCCAGCGTCGTCCGGGTTTGGCTGGGGTAGGCCATCATTGTAAATAAGAATTTGTTCTTAATTAACTGACTTGCCTAGTTAAATAAAGGTTATTCAAAAATACTGCACAGTGCAAGACCACACCAACCCCATCTTGAAGCACAAACAACTATACATTAATCAGACCCTCTTCTTCCTTCGTTGTACTTCATCTCATATAATCCACTAAGTGGATATTGGCGAAACATGACAGGAATTCCTCCTCCGCCGTTG
Organism: Oncorhynchus mykiss; assembly: GCF_013265735.2. Lineage (NCBI taxonomy): Eukaryota > Metazoa > Chordata > Actinopteri > Salmoniformes > Salmonidae > Oncorhynchus > Oncorhynchus mykiss. The sequence goes on from NC_048574.1 coordinate 56,089,106, forward strand.
GTTGAGGTGGGTAGTGGAACGGTGGAAGACTATTCTTCCCTTCCTCTCGACACGCTTGCAGATGGCGGTTTCGTCTCCAAGCTTAGTTATCTACTGTTAGAGAGACCATTTTCCTGCATGGGCATCTTCTTCACTGACCTTGTGGGCGCCATTCCACCTATAATTTACCCTCAGGATTGCGTGACCCAAATCCCCCCCCCCCTCTCTCTCTTCACACTAAAATGACCTTCAGAGGAGAGGTGTCAACTGGAGGTGATATTGCTAACTGGGATGTTTCTGGAGGAGGACTGGGCTAATGTACTGTGGCTCATGCAGTCGGGACTCTCCAGGAAGAGGGCATGTGGCAGTCAGAGTCTCCCAGGGCCGACATCTGGCCAGATCTCAAGTAGTAGGCTGATTTCTCCCTCCCTCTCTGTCTCCATTCCAATACTCTTCCAATCAAATCCTCTCTCCCTCCCTCTCTCTGCCACCCCCCCCCCCCTTCTCCAGTCCAAACCTCTCTCCCTCCCGACCTCTCGCTACCTCCCTCCATCTGCCTACTCTCTCTCTTTCTATATCCCTCCCTCCTTCTGCCCTCTCTCTTGTCCCCGCTGGTCCACAGGGACCTGGGCAGGACATAATGGGCCACTAAGCAGCAGTTACTGTATTCTAGATTGGAGATGAAAAGGCTAATTCCGCGGGCCGGCCTTTCAATTTGGGGCTAATCGGTCCTTACATCTCAAAACCCTGTGGCAATGCAATCCTGGTTCAGGCCTGGGCAGTTTGGGTTCACTTAATTGTTTTAGATATCTAGGGAAAGGATACTAGTAGACTATAAATAGGTCTAAGTACTCTCTATACACTTTCTCTATTAGATACACCATTGAACCCCCGTCTTCATGTTATTATATTATATATTAATGAAATTAATTAAGAACGCTTCAAGTGTTAAGGACAAACATTTCCTAAAATATACATCAATTAGCCGTGTTTGTTCCTGCATTTAGGTTACCTTTACACTTCTCTAAGAGAGCGCTATTATTACTAGTCAAGTAATAATGACTGATTTCTCCGGTGTAGATGAATCAATGTTAGGTGTGTTTGTTCCTGCATTAAGGTTACCATTATGCTTTTGACCTTTCATAACGACTGTATTCCCTGCCACTTAAAACAGCTCCTCCCACGCACGGGGACTTTAGGGAAACGCACAGCTCACATCAGCCACAGAGCAAAAAGAACATGTCTCACTTAGACGGGTTCTATCGCTCCAGGCTAAACAAATGGCCGTGAATGCCTGAGGAATGTCGAAACCTAGTATCACTACTGCCATGAGGCATATCCAGCTCGCAGATATCAGCGACTTAAATCATTGTGACCAATCAGAAATGATACATCAGATCTACCAAAGGAACCTCTTTAAACATGTTCCAACACAACAACTGAAGACGTGGTGGTTTTCAAACGGACATATTGGTGACTGGGATCACTCTCTGCTAACTTTCCCAAATCCTCAGGTCTTCCAGAACATCTTGGTTGAAGGACTCTGGATTTCCTGCTTATTCCCTTCTAATGCCGGGAATTTTTCAACCGAGATTACAGGAAACATTGGGATTTTTTTTATTTTAAAATTACGTCAGTCAGTCAGTGTTGCTGATAGACACCAAGGCTATTGCTGCTCCAGTCCCAATCCCAGTGTCTGCGACATCTTAGCTGTAGCCTGTGGCTTTATGGATCTGATTACCCTATAGCACAGTTAACGATTGCTGAGCCCAGGAGATTTCTGACACCGTGTGCATTATGGATCTATTTTGTGTTCTGAGATGTATCTATCAGATGTGGGTATCAGGCGACCGCAGGTCATCTGGAGAACAGGTGTGACCGGTGGAAAACGGGTGGCGAGACGCCAATCTTGATAGAGTTCCTTTTCTGATGACTGATTCTTTTAACCTCGGAGTAGACCTAGTCCATCGCAAAATGGTATCTTTAGCGGGAGATGAAAAGAGGGCTGAGGGGTTGGGGGTGTAGGAGGAGGAGGGGGAGTTGATGTATCTCTTTCTCAATCCCTCCAAAAAGCTGTCTCCTGCCTCCCATCTCCTGTGCCCAGATTTCCTCTGAGGCCCATAACTCCCGGGCGGAGCAGGGATTAACCATTTGCCCAAAGGTCTGGGTCATCACAAATAGACTTGTTCCAACAGCCATCCATCCACCCAGCCCCCCCCACCGCTGTCTCCCGACACGGCAGCTTAATGCACTCCGCACCCCGGGATAATATTTACTGCCGCAGTCAGTCTCGCGGCGCGACGCCCCGAAGGCCGATCCGATATTGGTTACATTCAACTCCCTTATCGATTCTGTATAATCATCGGCAATGTTTTTCTTCCTCCCTTCGTCGTCTCCGGGTCTTTTCTCCCTCCCAGTATGGTCGCCGCTTTAAATCTAATGGACGGCGAGTTAATGAACTGACGCAGCAGAAATGAAAACAGCGTTCCAAGTCCTCTTGCGTAAAGGGGGGCAATATTTGAATAGGGCACGGAGAATGACACAAGTCTGTTCGCAGAGATAACTAACTGCTACTTTGAGATTGTAAATGGGAACAGAGTTGGTGGTATTGATAGGTCTTATTACTGCTGACTACATAGAAAATAGACAGGGGAGATGTGTGCTTCCATGTACCCTTAAGATTACAGGTTACAGTCTATTAGCCTTTGACCTCTTTAGGTTTAGTCCAGGTTTTACTATAAAGAGAAACACCAATGAACAACATGGACAGCTGCTTTTCACTTTTCACTTGAATGGGGCAATGAAATCCATTTAAGACACCTTTCTTAAAGGTCGGACTATAAGTGCAGGAATGACTAAGGCTTAAAAGACATTGCTATTTTATTGTTTCTAAAATCTCAGCGATAGCAATCGTCTGTTGTAAACAATGCATTATTAATGGGAGCTAGCGTTCAAATATTAGGAAACAGAAAAAACGAAATTAAGAGTAGGGGCGAAACAAATGCTATTCAAAGCAGGGAGTTTAGGGACAAAAGCACTACAGGGGTGTGTAATGTTATCATGGGACGTCGTACTACAGATAAAACCAGGGGACCATTGAGACATCATATTAATGAGGACAGGCAGGGGAACAAGACAGGGTGAGAGACAGACAGAGAGAGAGAAAGAGAGAGAGAGAGAGAGAGAGAGAGAGAGAGAGAGAGAGAGAGAGAGAGAGGTGGAGGTAGAACTGGTGAGGCAAAAGTGGCTACTTTGAAGTGCGAGTCAAAGTACAAGAAAAGGGGAAGAAGGTGAAAAAGGGGAAGGAGGTGAAAAAGGGGAAGGAGGTGAAAAAGGGGAAGGAGGTGAAAAAGGGGAAGGAGGTGAAAAAGGGGAAGATGGGGTGGAAGAGGGGTCATGACCGAATGTGGTCCATGAAGGAAGGCTAGGGGGGCAGTTCAGGGGACACGAAGCCAGAGAAGGGGGTTTGTCTCTGGATTTGAACCACATAAGTCATTTTTTAACTGGTAAGCACGGCATGGCTGTTAGCTTTAAACAGGTAGCTCTACAGTATCATGCTGTGGCTAATTTGTGAGGGAAAACCCCTAACCTATCTCATACACCTTATCTGAAACATTCAGACCATAAAGGACGCACTACTACTGACATTGACCCATTGTGAGAAGAAAAAACATCGGTGAAACAAAAATTGCAAAACAAACTAGAATTCCTTCCTACAGACAAAAGGAGTACAGAGGCAGGCACTGATTGGCTGGTATAGAGTTGAGAGAAAAGAGGGCAGAGGTAGCCGTCTTCAGAAGATCCTGCACAGAAACACAAAGGGAAAAGGCCCTAAGGATGGGACCGTAATGAGTCTCTCTCCGGAGTGGCCTCCTGCCAACGTCGAGCCAAGGTCAGGGACGGGACCTCGCTTCAACATTGGAATAGTGATGGACCGCAACGTCCTTGTGATGTCCAATGAGGGTAGCGTCTAAACTAATATACCACCGCCTCACAATAATAATGAAATAAATGTTTCCCCCAGAACAGAAGACGGGAGGCAATTTGATAGCCGGGACTAAATAATGTTCATCCCGTATTTCAGTTAATGAGAGCATGTCAGGGTTTTGGTCAGCGCTAATATAATAGAGACTGAGAGGCTTTATTGTTAATGAGGGAGAGATAATTAAGAGGGTATCAACTATAGTGGAAGAAAAGGAAGGAGCGAAGGAGGGAGAGAAAGAAGAAGGGGAGGGAGGGAGGGAATAGCGGCAGCTTTGGTCTTTGAAGAGAGGCGAGGATCTCCTCGTTGGAAGTCTTTCTGGGATGGCAGGTCAGATAGAGGTATGACTCATTACAGGAGTGTTGGGATTTGATGAGAGCTCTGACATAAGGAAGGCAGCTGGCCAACAGATCCCTAACACTGAGAGAGCAGATGACAAACAGAACCCTAACACAGAGAGGGCAACTGGCAAACAAAACCTTATCACAGAGAGGGCAGCTGGCCAACAGAACCCTAACACAGAGAGGGCATCTGGCCAACAGAACCCTAACACAGAGAGGGCAGCTGGCCAACAGAACCCTAATGCAGAGAGGGCAGCTGGCCAACAGAACCCTAACACAGAGAGGGCATCTGGCCAACAGAACCCTAACACAGAGAGGGCAGCTGGCCAACAGAACCCTAACACAGAGAGGGCAGGTGGCCAACAGAACCCTAACACAGAGAGGGCATCTGGCCAACAGAACCCTAACACAGGGAGTGTAGCTGGCCAACAGAACCCTCTATTTTTTTGTTTCTCTCTTTTACTACTGTCCTATCTCTGTCACTCTTTCTCTGTCACTGTCAATCTTTATCTAACTTTCCCCCTCTCTCTCCTTCCCTCCCCCTCTCTTCCTCTCTCCCTATGAATAAGTGTCTACTACGGCTGAAGTTGGGCACCAGGCAGTACAATATCACAATGATGAGAAGTGTAGCTAAAGCTTGTCATACGCCATATATCCCAAACCCCAGCCACAGCCAGTTAGGTCCTATTCCTTGGCCAACTCACAGAGTACCATTTCCCTGCATGCCAAAAAGATGTCCCATTCCATAATATCAAGACCAGGAAGTTTAAATAAAGAGACTGATGGGGATTGGAGGGGGATGGCGAACCAGAGAGAGCGAGTGTGTTCCTAACTCCAAAAGCCCCAATCCAATTTGGGCTAATTAAGGTCATACAAAAGCTCATCATAAATATTTTCCTTTCTACAGCGCCAAGGTCTACTGAATTATATTCATGTCTTCTTTTTCCTTTGCTTTCCAGTCGTCTCCCGTCTCAGCCAATCAAATTATTTTGTTGGTAATTAGAAGCTTCCTCTGCCCTGGTCGGGCAGGTGCTAATGAGGGTGATGCGATTAAGGAGGGCATGGGGGCTGAACTTGGGACTGTGCAAGGTGATCAGAGGGCCTGGGGAGAGGGGCGAGAGGGGGAACTCAGGGCCCGAGACAGACAAGATCAAATACAGACAAAGCAGGCTTGATGAAGGGCAGGTCCAACATGGTAACAACCCCTTTGATACTGAACACTGATCAATGTTGACCTCAGTGAGTTAAAGAGGAAGGGAGCAACCGGCTAATAGCGAACACTCCTTTCTTCAGCAGGATCTAGCAGCATTGGCTTCATGCGGTGATGACGAAGACGATGAAGGCGATGACAAATGACAATAACTTTCGGTAACACACAACTTTCTTAGGGAAAGTGGATGTGTGGGCAATTTCTTCCAGGTATGTAAATGAAATATGTATAGCAGCTTCGGATGAGATCGCAGAGATATAGAGATACATAGATTAAATCGGATTAAATCACGCCAACACACAGCCATTTATTTGAACATAACCTACTTCCATACCCATGGGTTGCTATCAAACATATCTAAAGCCCGGTGTACACTACACAATTTTGGCCCCGATGTAGCTGTCCCATACATGTGTTTGAGATCGGCGACAACAAAAAAACATATCGTCGCCAACTCGGGGCGCGTTGCCTCCCCCCGACGCTCGTTTAACATGAGCAGGTCAGAGACGCAATCTGAGGGCTACCGATCTCGTATTGGAGCACGTTTGATTTGACCCGCACAACATCTGCAATGCTCTTGTAGTGTGAGATGTGCAACGACAAGTTTTGAGAACGGTGATCAGCAACAGCCAATGAGAGCTCGCCAGAGTAGAAGCCGGTGAGATGATGACGTTATTTAGCGTCCCCCAGAATGTGTGGACTCTCAAGCAGAAGCGATGACTACTTCTAGCATGCGTTTGTAGTTCCACAAAAGCCAACGTGTCAAATCGTTACAGCTCGGACGTTCACAAGCAACATTACTCAATTGGAAATTGTTGGCGAGGTAGTTCAACTCTGTACGGCAAGCGTGATTGTCTGGCTGAAAACGTTTATAAGGCTGCGTCGAGCCACATCTCGTTGTAGCTACGTTAAACCTAATCGCATCGTCACATCGTGGCTTTCGCCAGACAGCGTGAACGTGGGAAACTCAGCGGCTTTAAGATTCTGAAAGTTGTCGAGTGTACACCCGGATTAAGTACCTTCACTTAGACTAATAACACCACATGCCATTGCCCATTCATCCATATGTGTATAATGCACACTTAGAACATACTGTGCCATCAAACAGAAGGGAAATGTGTATATAAATACCGTCATTAAACTAATATGGTGTGTGCGATTGCGATCCATTAATTTGTCCATGATGTGCAGTACTTTCAGACACAGTGCTATGAAATGCGACTAAATACACTTTAAGAAACCTACATTGAGCCATGGTGTGGTGTATGTGTGTGTGTGTGTGTGTGTGTGTGTGTGTGTGTGTACATTGGGTCAAATGCTAATACCGCAACAGCCAAGGATTAATATAAATTACCTTTCAAAAAAGTAATGAACCCCATGTTTCATGTATCTTAACCATCCCTGTATGTGTGTGTGCATGCATGAGTGCGTGTGAGTGTTGATGCGTGTGTGTGTGTGTGTTTGAATCTGTGTGTGCTGCACTGTCAGACTCTGCATTCTGCCTGGCTGACTGGTGTTTCCAGGCTAAATGCCCTTCTAATAGCCCTTTATTTCATCTCCACTACAGAAACTGCAAATAATGTAATAACCTTCACCCCCCCCACCCCCCAACTGTCTGGGAAGGAGCCATTGGTATGTCACATAGTATAAGGCCAATGAATGTGTGTGTGAGCGAGCCTTCAAGGAAGTGGACCGAGCTCAGATGAAAACAAAGAGGTTATACAACCACATTATCATCGTAATAAGGCTAAGGGCAGATATGTCTCTCTTTCAGGCTGAGTCCCAAACAGGCCCCCTATTCCCTTCACAGAGAATAGGGTACCATTTAGGATACAGACTCAGTTTCTCTCCCTAACTGCCCTGAGTTGACAAAAACACTTGAAGCAGGAACAAAGTTTCAGTTCGTAAAACTTAAATATAATAATATCCACTGTATAATGGGATGACCTTGAACGTTGCCTGCCCGTCTATCAAAGAGCTCCACTTGCATTCAGTTTCAATCATTTCTGTATTCCTCTATTACATTACAACAAGCATAGAGGGAACATTATGTAAATTCAAGCCCAAATTGAACTGAACATTTTTCGGAAGAGAAGAGGATGTGGAGTGCTCGAACCCAGAGAGAGAGAGAGAGAGAGAGAGAGAGAGAGAGAGAGAGAGAGAGAGCGAGAGAGAGAGAGCGAGAGAGAGAGAGAGAGAGAGAGAGAGAGAGAGAGAGAGAGAGAGAGGAGAGAGAGAGAGAGAGAGAGAGAGAGAGAGAACTCAGGGTTTATGGGATCTCCTTTAGCCAACGCCAATGGTAACAGCTAGTCTTGCTCTGACATATAATGAAAAAGACATTACAAACAAAAATACTTTACAATTTCCATTCATTTACAAACATGTGTGCGTTGTGCGTTGACTTGAAAACATGTGTGCGCTCTGTGCGTTGTCTTGAATTCATTCTGGATATGGGGACTGTGAAGAGACATTGGTGGCATGTCTGGTAGGAAAGTATGTCTATCAGAGCTATATGTACGATCTCAGTCACGATCTCATCCTAAAGATTGATTCTATACTTAGTTTGACAAGTTTCTACGATCTGTAATATAACTTTTTGAACTTTTCGTCTGACGTTCGGCTGAACCTGAACGCGCGTTTGGATTTTTTTTACCAAACGCCCTAACAAAAAAAGCTATTGGACATAAATTATGGACTATATGGAACAAATCAAACATTTATTGTGGAACTGGGATTCCTGTGAGTGCATTCTGATGAAGAATGTGAATATTTATAATGCTATTTCTGACTAATGTTGACTGCGCAACATGGCGGATATTTTTTGGGGCTGTTTTGGGCTCTGAGTGCCGTTCTCAGATTATGCTTTTTCCGTAAAGTTTTTTTGAAATCTAACACAGCGGTTGCATTAAGGAGAAGTTTATCTATATTGCCATGTAAAACACATGTATTTTCATCAACATTTATAATGAGTATTTCTGTAAATTGATGTGGCTCTCTGCAAAATCACTGAACATAACATGCCAATATAAAATGAGATTTTTGGATATAAATCCTAAGAGTGTCATCTGATGAAGATCATCAAAGGTTAGTGATTAATTTTATCTCTATTTGTGCTTTTTGTGACTCCTCTCTTTGGCTGGAAAAATGGCTGGGTTTTTCTGTGACTTGGTGGTGACCTAACATAATCGTTAGTGGCGCTTTCGCTCTAAAGCATTTTTTAAATGAGACACTGTGGCTGGATTAACGCAAATGTTATCTTTAAAATGGTGCCTAATAGTTCTATGTTTGAGAAATTTGATTCATGAGATTTCTGTTGAATTGAATGTGGCGCCCTGCAATTTCATTGGGGGTTCCGCTAGCGGAAGATATACCCATTTATTTGTATTTTTTTAAAAACATTTTAGTAATTTAGCAGACACTCTTAACCAGAGCGACTTACAGTAAGTAGTGAGTGCATATATTTTCACATTTCATTTTCTTTCATACTGGTCCCCCGTGGGAATTGAAATCAGAAACATGGAGCTCTACCAACTGAGCTACACAGGACCCTCCCCATCTTCACACCGACTTTGTCAATATGACAATGTTATACCTAGGAGACTAGCTTCCTCAACTCCAATTTAGTTTTAGGTCTTTGACAAGGTTTTGAACCAAATGCAAATGCTTTTAGTTGGATTTAAGACCAGTTTATTATCAAAAGGTATTCTGATACTGACTGTAACTCCTTATTTAGAATTCACTGACTTTGGGTGCTGACATGTAGAGTGTGGAATCATCTGCGCACATGGTCATTCTAGCTTTGTGTAAGACCAGTGGCAAAATAGAGAAGAGTAACGGCCCAAGGCACCTGCCCTGAAGGACACCGCAGTGTTCATATCTGATGTTAGAGAAACATCCATTGAAGAACACTCTCTGGGTTCTATTGGCTAAATAACTCTCCAACCATGTGATGGCAAGTGTTGGAAAGCCACAGCAAGTGAATTTCTTCAATAACAATTTATGATCAATAACATCAAAGGCTGCACTGAAATCTAACTACATAGCTCCGACTATTATCTTATTATCCATGTCTTTTAACCAATCATCAGTCATCTGAGTCAATGCAGTACAAGTTGAGTCGCCGTATACGCAGGCTGGAAGCCAGTAGTTAACTGGTTCTCTGAAAAATACCATTGTATTTGGTAAAACACAATTCTCTCCATCAGTTTACTAAGAACATGCAGCAAATTGATTGGGAGAGCCAGCAAAGGGTGATTTATTATTTTTAGGCAGTGGAATTACTTTAACCTTGCCAGGCAACCGTGACTCAGAATCGATCTCCACCCTCCCATCAGATGCCCCAAGACTGGGTATCCTGGCCTAGCTGTTGTTTTGTAACTGGCTATTTTGAGACTAGACCAGAACAGAGTGCACTTTGCCTGCCTGCCAGAAATGGGTTCTGTCCCAAATGGCACCCTATTCCCTACATAGTACACAGCGTTTGACCAGTCCACATAGGGTTAAAAAATATATATATAGTGCACTATATAGGGAATAGGGTGACATTTGGGAAGCACCCATGAGCTGTTTGATCTAGACATAATAGAGAGTGTGTGAAAAGGGTAGCGTGTATGTGCGTGGTGTGACCATACATCAAACAAAGGTGTCTGTTCCTTACTAGGTCAAGGCTACATCAAGGTGTGCCTGGGGCCGGTCTAGTGCTGCTGACCCCGGGCCACGTATAGTATGTTCCTGCAGTCAGTGGTTCAAACTCTCATTCCGCCACCTACTTCCTCTGCCATAGCCAACATATCTATCCTTAATCTGTCAATGAAACTTGAAAACCCCTTTAAAAGGTATGTGACGACTGCGCCTCATGCGTCTGCTTATAGCTCTCTTATTCAATGTCATGACAGTGGGGCTTTCTACTGGTAACGTATACTTAGTAACCCAATAAGAATTATCTTCTGACTGTGACCTTTTGAACTCTGACTAACAAGCATTACCGACCAACACACTTTGCATTTTGAGCTGCAGTAGCTCGGCGGAGGCTTCCTTGACATTTTCCTGCTCTCTCTCTCTCTTGTACCGTCTGGGAATGCAGTATTGACATCCTATATGTCCATGTGGTGTATCAGATAAGCACATCACGGCTCTGCAGTACAAGGGGAAATAAGGAAGGGAGATTGGGTGCGTGGCATGGCGAGAAAGACCGGGGGGACAAGGAGGGAAATTGTGACTTACCTCGACCAGCTTGTTGGCGTGCTCGCGGAACACCTGCGCATACTCCTTGACCTCCTTCTCGTTGCCACTCTTGGCCGCCTCGATGAGCACCAGCAGCGGCACGTTGGTCTCCAGGAACGAGTCGGAGATGTGGTCCATCACCGCCTTCCTCAACTGGAGAGAGAGGGACAGAGTGTGCTTAACCTCGTGTTTACTAAGTGTTTTAACTTTCCATGACAGTGAAGTATAACATATTTATCATTGAATTGAGAGCGGGGGCATAGAGAGAGAGAGAGAGAGAGAGCGAGGGGGAGAGATGGGAGGGGAAGAGGGAGAGAAGAGGGGAGAGGGAGTGAGAAAGAGAGAGCGAGGGGAGAGGGACAGAGAGACAGAGAGCGAGAGAGACAGAGAGAGAACGAGGGGAGAGGGACAGAGAGACAGGAAGCGAGCGAGGGGAGAGGGACAGAGAGACAGAGAGTGAGAGAGACAGACAGAGAGCGAGGGGAGAGGGACAGAGACAGAGAGAGTGAGGGGAGAGGGACAGAGAGACAGAGAGAGCGAGGGGAGAGGGACAGAGACAGAGAGAGAGCGAGGGGAGAGGGACAGAGACAGAGAGAGAGCGAGGGGAGAGGGACAGAGAGACAGAGAGAGAGCGAGGGGAGAGGGACAGAGAGACAGAGCGAGGGGAGAGGGACAGAGAGACAGAGAGAGAGCGAGGGGAGAGAGACAGAGGGACAGAGAGACAGAGAGAGAGAGCGAGGGGAGAGAGACAGAGAGACAGAGGGACAGAGAGAGAGCGAGGGGAGAGAGACAGAGGGAAAGAGAGACAGAGAGAGAGAGCGAGGGGAGAGAGACAGGGGGACAGAGAGACAGAGAGAGAGCGAGGGGAGAGAGACAGAGGGACAGAGGGACAGAGAGAGAGCGAGGGGAGAGAGACAGAGGGACAGAGAGACAGAGAGAGAGAGCGAGGGGAGAGAGACAGGGGGACAGAGAGACAGAGAGAGAGACAGAGAGACAGAGAGAGAGTGAGGGGAGAGAGACAGAGAGACAGAGAGAGAGCGAGGGGAGCGAGACAGAGAGACAGAGGGACAGAGAGAGAGCGAGGGGAGAGAGACAGAGGGACAGAGAGACAGAGAGAGAGAGCGAGGGGAGAGAGACAGGGGGACAGAGAGACAGAGAGAGAGACAGAGAGACAGAGAGAGAGTGAGGGGAGAGAGACAGAGAGACAGAGAGAGAGCGAGGGGAGAGAGACAGAGAGACAGAGAGAGCGAGGGGAGAGAGACAGAGGGACAGAGAGACAGAGAGAGAGAGCGAGGGGAGAGAGACAGAGAGACAGAGGGACAGAGAGAGAGCGAGGGGAGAGAGACAGAGGGACAGAGAGACAGAGAGAGAGAGCGAGGGGAGAGAGACAGGGGGACAGAGAGACAGAGAGAGAGACAGAGAGACAGAGAGAGAGTGAGGGGAGAGAGACAGAGACAGAGAGAGAGCGAGGGGAGAGAGACAGAGGGACAGAGAGACAGAGAGAGAGACAGAGAGACAGAGAGAGAGTGAGGGGAGAGAGACAGAGAGACAGAGAGAGAGCGAGGGGAGAGAGACAGAGGGACAGAGAGACATAGAGAGAGCGAGGGGAGAGAGACAGAGAGACAGAGGGACAGAGAGAGAGTGAGGGGAGAGAGACAGAGGGACAGAGAGACAGAGAGAGAGAGCGAGGGGAGAGAGACAGAGGGACAGAGAGACAGAGAGAGAGCGAGGGGAGAGAGACAGAGACAAAGAGAGAGCGAGGGGAGAGAGACAGAGGGACAGAGAGACAGAGAGAGAGCGAGGGGAGAGAGACAGAGAGAGAGCGAGGGGAGAGAGACAGAGAGAGAGAGCGAGGGGAGAGAGACAGGGGGACAGAGAGACAGAGAGAGAGACAGAGAGAGAGTGAGGGGAGAGAGACAGAGACAGAGAGAGAGCGAGGGGAGAGAGACAGAGGGACAGAGAGACAGAGAGAGAGACAGAGAGACAGAGAGAGAGTGAGGGGAGAGAGACAGAGAGACAGAGAGAGAGCGAGGGGAGAGAGACAGAGGGACAGAGAGACAGAGAGAGAGAGCGAGGGGAGAGAGACAGAGGGACAGAGAGACAGAGAGAGAGCGAGGGGAGAGAGACAGAGACAAAGAGAGAGCGAGGGGAGAGAGACAGAGGGACAGAGAGACAGAGAGAGAGCGAGGGGAGAGAGACAGAGAGAGAGCGAGGGGAGAGAGACAGAGAGAGAGCGAGGGGAGAGAGACAGAGAGACAGAGGGAGGGGGAGATGAGCAAACAGAAAGAGAGGATCAGCAGCAGCAGGGGGTTGTAAAATAGTAAAATGGCTGCCCGCGAGGTGTTATTTTACCCATGAGACCTTTTACGAGGGCAGCAATTTGCGACTTATATATTTGTTTATGGAATCGTTTTGCCAAACTGGCAAGGAACACAGTCTTTTCCCCTGCTAAATGGACACTGATGGTATTCACAGTCTCTTCATATCGGACAGTGAAACAGACGAGTGGGTATAGAGTCAGTACAATGACAGTAGACATGTGCTTTATCTTACTAAGAGAAGGACTTGGGCATATGGACCCTTGGAGGCAAGCAAGCACGCAAACACAAAACACACACTCGGAAGGAAGGACAGATGCAAGCACACACACACACACACACACACACACAGACAGACAGACAGACACGAACTCCAATCGAGTTAAATGTCTTTGGAGTAGCGGTTCAAAGGAGTCAATTGACTAGTCTTGTGAAGTTTAATTTCACGACTATCAGACTGAAGCCATTTGAATGAATGAGCATCTACGGTGGGGACTTCACTTTAGTTTCTGATGCCATCGTTCATAATTAGGCTATAAAGAAAACATTATTGCACCACGTTCCTGGTGTTAAAGAAGTACAGATTTAGAGGGGCAGCGAGGGAGATATGGGGGTACCGGTGATTGACAAGGGCATTTGGCTCCTAACCAGCAATAATCATCAGTCAGTCAAGCGCATTCACACACGCACGAGCGCGCGTGCACACACACACACACACACATTAGACAGTGAAACACACACTCACCCCTCCACCGACCAATTAAAATCTTAACTGCCAAGCCACAGTGGAGGGACAGTAATGATGAATTATGGCTTGTGGAGGTTTAATCCATCACTCTGGTTCTTTGAGGGGAGACTAGGAGTCTGCCTCCAAAATGGATATTTTGCTGCACTATTATTGGCCAGAGTCATACGGACCCCGGTCAAAAGTAGTGCATGGCATAGGGAATAGGGATCCATTTGGGAGACATACTACAAGCCGGCCAAGAGCTGTAGGACATGACAGGCCTACATAAGCAACCCAGCTTTAGCCAAAATCCTGTGTTCAATAGGTGGGAGATGTTTTAACCCTACAACCACCTGGCCTTTCAGCCTATAAGTACCCGCTAGAGAACGTTCCGGCCCTTTTAGCATATGGATCAGATGCATATCAACCCGCAAGGCGCTGCAAAACATAAGCACCGATGCTTGGTAAATAGTTTATAAACGACAAAAAAAGGGTGAATTGCTTGAAGAAATATTGACGGAAAAATGAATCAATACAAACAACAACAACAACAACAAAAGAATAAGAACAATAGTTATTTGTTCAGGTCGAGTCAGGGACGTGTTTTGTATAATTCTATAAAGTCATAGAGAAAACATAGGCCTATAGCCTAGTTTTGTTTCCCTTACAATGAAAACATTACCGTGTAATCCATTTGATCAGCTTTGTTTGTAGGTTCGATTAGTAATAGAGTTAAAGTCATTGATCAAGTCCAGTTACAGCTCCGTTTGACAAAGTAGAAGTGAAAAAATATCACAATAATATTAATAGAACCAGCCAGGTGAAATGCTGTATTCCTAAACAAAAGCACCAGCGCATGAACTATTGTAAACGATGAATTGCATAAATAAATAGAATATTGTTTGCTTAGCAGCCAGAGCAATGCTGCCGCGCGCGTGGTCATGTGATGAATGCATTGACAGCACGGATATTCTTGGAAAAAGTGACATTTGGAAATAGAGATGCACCTCTGATGTTATGACAGTTATTTGACAAAGGTTGCGTGTCATAGAAACTCCAGAATATGCTCTTTCTGCTACTATATAGAAATCACAACGTTTTACCTGCATGTGACTCTGAAGGAGGATTTGATAAAGCGATGATCCCTTCCTTGCATCTGTAAATTTCACCCATCTCTTCAGGTACAATTTGACAACTGATAGACCCAACATTGTCACTCATCGGATTCTTGTCCATTGAATCTTGTCTATAGGCTAACTCTTCTGTGCGAAATACGTTTAATTATAGTTTAGGTGCAGTTTCGTTGGGCCGGCTGTGCAGGCTGACTGGCATCGATTGTTTCCCGCTCCACAAGTTGGACAGAGTCAAGTACATGTTTCGCATTATTCTAAAGGCATACTGTAGCATGTAGCATGTCCTCATTTCATTAGTAAGAGAGTTTCGGTAAATAAAACAGTAATGTAACAGCTTATTTTTTTTCCCCCAAAGTAAAAGATAAAAGAGAACGATATTAACCCGCAAGGCGCGGTTCAATTATTAACATGATTGCCAATGCTGATAAACAGGCATAACAAACTCCTCATTACACTATTGCCGTTCTACATTAAATCAACCTCTTCACCCTCCTCATCATTCAGTTAAGGCCTCATTTCAATTTGATCGTGAAGTAACTTTGCACAATTATCGTCCATTCCATCCATTTCTCATTCATTCAGCGGGCTGGCATTGTTTGCTTCGCTGGATAGAGCCAAATGTATGTTTTGCGTTATTCCAAATGCCTACTGCCACACGTAGCATGTTTTCGCTTCCCTTACAATACATTGGATTAGTAATAGAGTTATAGTAAATCAAACAGTCCCATAACAGCTTATTTTTACAAAGTAAAACATAAAAAACAGAATGGTGTCAACCCCCGAGGCGCGTGGTCAAATGATTTGCTGCTATATGATGATTTGCCCTATTGTCTTTCTCATTTAAATCAACCGCTTCACCCTCCTTATCATTCAGTTAGGCCTCGTTTAAATTCAGTTGTGAAGTAAGGTGCACGATTGTCACCCATTCCTTCATTTGGCATTCATTCAGTGAGGAGAGAGAGAGAGAGAGAGAGAGAGAGAGAGAGAGAGAGAGAGAGAGAGAGAGAGAGAGAGAGAGAGAGAGAGAGAGAGAGACGCTTTAGCGCCTGGCTGCGTACCAGCATCCCAGAGCACATTGTCTCGGAGGGTTTTTAGGAATAGGTGTGGAAGAAAACAGGTTAAAATGACTCGAAATAATTTTCTGTTTGTGATTTCAAAATTCGGGACAAGTGAACATTTAGGAAAAGTCAGGGAAGGAGCAGGAGATAGCGGTTTTTGGGGGGGCAGATTTTTTTTCCAGATTGACAAAATCAAACGTCAGTGGGCGTTGGCCTGTGGCGGTTCTTGTGTCCCACGAGAAGTTTGGATTTGGTTGCACGCTGCAAAACTTTTTTCTACACCGCGCATGAAACACAGCCATTTGTTCAAGGAAAAGAGTAGGAACGAGACTTTTTCCCTATTGCAATCAATGTGCCATGTTCATTTGAGTTGCGGGGTACCTGAGCATGAAATTCGGAGAGAGATGGGAGTGCTCTCCTAGTTAATGATCCGTCTCCCCCTGTGCCAATAATCTAATCTATGACTTTTAATGAACTTTAGCCTCCTTGTTAATAGGACTTTTCCCATTGTCAGTGTGCTATAGCCTTGAGTCTGATCGAATATATTTCATCATTTACCTGTATATAAACCAATATATATAGATCATGTTGGAATACACTCTGCCATATATATTTGTATACATAGGGGTAGTGTCCCAGACACAGAGTAAGCCTAACTCTGGACCAAAAATGGAGAACATACATTGAACATTTGTTCAGGGTTAGACTGAATCTGTGTCCAGGAAACCACCACTTGATGTTGTAATGTTCATGTTAATAAGTACATGTTAGATGAAATAGTATTGAGCAATGCCTAAAAGTGACTTCGAGGTGTTAGACTGAGACTGAAAGAAGAAGGGATGATACAGTAGCACTCAGTCCTTCTCTCCTCTCTGCACCATCAGCATTCCCAATGCCCAAACCCCACAGGACTCCCACTTAAATCTTTCAGCCATCTCTCTCTCTCTCTCTCTCTCTCTCTCTCTCTCTCTCTCTCTCTCTCTCTCTCTCCCTCCCTCTCTCTCTCTCTCTCTCTCTCTCTCTCTCCCTCCCTCTCTCTCTCTCTCGTCCATCTGCACTCTCTTGTTCTAAGGTTACAAAGTCAGGGCATATTACTAGTAACTTTCAAGGTTTACCAGTAAACTACCAGAATTTTGGTAACTTTCAAGTTTTTGAGGGGAATGTATTCCAACTAGTGGCCTTTTTGGGTACTAAAGATTATCACAGGTGTCTGTAATTATCTCTGGTCCTCCGTGTGGCCTCATCACATGTATATAAAAATAAGATGATACAAAAATAATAGAATGACAAACCTGTAAAACATTATCCTAAATACAAACAATCAATTTAGTGAACTGCATTGGTGTTTAATATAAGGGCTTCCACTTTTATTTATTTTACTATGTCATTAATGTTTTGGCACCAAACTTGTGGCTGTTGTGAAAAAAGTCAATAATTGCAAAAGTTGCAGAGTTAATTGAAAATAATGGCATTGCTGATTACATGTTTTTTTCCCATTACTAAGCTATTTTCTCTTGAACCATGTCGTCTATCCACGAGAAACTCATAGACAATATCGACACGGATCCATATATTCAAATACCTTCTAACGTTATTCAAGTATAAATTACCCAAGTTACAATAGAATACGCGTTAACTACCAAAATGACTGAATGTCTCTTTCTCCCTCTCCCCCATCTCTCTCTCTCTCTCTCCTCTGCACTCTCTTCCAACCCAACCCTCCTCCTGTATTTCACTACCACTCCTCCTCACAAGTTATTTGGAGGAGTCACTGCAACTGCACTACTACTCCATTGCTACTCTACTACTCTAGTACTACTTCTACTCTACTCGTGTGATTGCCAAAATGATGGTACACTGTATATCATTGTACATTTGGATAATTAAAGTAATATATCATGCCTGGTATCATACATTGCGCGGTCGCATGGTATCGCCGTAGACATGAGTTGGCGTTGGAAGTTATGTCGGTATAAATGGCAGACTACGCAGACTCTATCACACTGTCGTGCCGACCTAAACTGAACCGTACCGTTCTGGCTCGGATATATTTTATTTTTCATGTGGTCTTTTCCAGCATCAACTATGGTATCTCGGACGCAGTTTAGTATTGTGAAAAGGTTATTGGTCCATTAGCCACCTTTTGACCTATGTCCTGATGTCACATCATCATATGAAATGGGTGATACTGATAAAAACACAATTGCAGTGACTCCAGTCTGCCTTCCCTTGAATACTGTGATGTCTATTGTTTAGTAGATGGAATCTGAGCTCGAGTCGTGTCATTTTGCTGGTAAATTGGAACGGAAGAAAGAGTGGAGTGTGCCTGTGATTTCTCCTGCTCAGACTACGAAAACAGCGAGTGGAAAATTGGAAACAACAAAAAGAGAGAATGAGTGCTTTAGCTCAAATTGCTTTGAGCGTCTAACAAAAAAGTTTGACGTATTATGAAATGCCTGTTCTCTCCCCTTCCTCTCTTCCCCTTCTTCTCTGTCTAATCCCCTTCCTCTCTTCCCCTTCTTCTCTGTCTAATCCTCTTCCTCTCTTCCCCTTCTTCTCTGTCTAATCCTCTTCCTCTCTTCCCCTTCTTCTCTGTCTAATCCTCTTCCTCTCTTCCCCTTCTTCTCTGTCTAATCCTCTTCCTCTCTTCCCCTTCTTCTCTGTCTAATCCTCTTCCTCTCTTCCCCTTCTTCTCTGTCTAATCCTCTACCTCTCTTCCCCTTCTTCTCTGTCTAATCGTCTTCCTCTCTTCCCCTTATTCTCTGTCTAATCCTCTTCCTCTCTTCCCCTTCTTCTCTGTCTAATCCTCTTCCTCTCTTCCCCTTCTTCTCTGTCTAATCCTCTTCCTCTCTTCCCCTTCTTCTCTGTCTAATCCTCTTCCTCTCTTCCCCTTCTTCTCTGTCTAATCCTCTTCCTCTCTTCCCCTTCTTCTCTGTCTAATCCTCTACCTCTCTTCTATCTTGTCATCCACACATCGAGTTAGAAGCCCAGTTAAACCTGCTGCGATTCACACCTAACTCTAACGCTGGATAAAAGCATTGAAAGGAATGCTGTGAAATCATTTGGACGGCATATTTAGTTAACCAAAAAAACCTGGGAGAGATGAATATCCGTTGGGCTGTTTGCGATAAGCAGAGGGCCGTGTGATCTTCAAAGATGGAGATTAGCGTTTGCTTTACACATTTCCTTTTTTAATGGTGGAGAGAAACTGTGTTTGTTTTCTGAATTAGACACCTGCTCTGACACAACAAAGGAGATATCTGATCGCAAAGATCGCAAAGTCGCAAAGATCCCCTATGTGTGTGTGTGTGTGTGTGTGTGTGTGTGTGTGTGTGTGTGTGTGTGTCTCTTCAATGCGATGCAGAATGTTTGACTCATCAGTGTTATGTAAGAGGTCGGCGCGAGGAATGCAGATTTTTACATTGGCGATGATTTACTTTACCCCCCCACCTCCACCCCCTTGTCCCCCTTGTCCCCCCCCCCCCCCCCCCCCCCCAACCCTACCCCTGTTCCCCGTTTGTTTACGACAAGAGAAATAAAGTACATCAAAAAAGCTAAAAACAAATATGCAATTATAAGGAAGAAAATAGAGAATCCAATTATGAAATGGAAAACATTGGCGGGGTGGTTTGGAGTCGTATTCCCCCGTTCCCCGGTCTCACTTGTGATTCAGTGCAGATGGCAGGAGCTGAGTGTGTGTGTGTGCGTGTGTGCGTGTGTGCGTGTGTGTGTGTGTGTGCGCATGCGCGTGCGCGCGCGCGTGTGTGTGTGTGTGTGTGTGTGTGTGTGTGTGTGTGTGTGCGTGTGTGTGCGTGTGTGTGTGTGTGTGTGTGTGTGCCGAGGGGGTCAGTGGCAGAAAGTTTCTTATTAAAATGTCAGGAGCAATCATATGGATAAACGTCCGGGGCGCCACAGAGAGAGACAAAACAGCCTGTGCAAATGAAAATTAAGTAATAGTGCTCATATTTGATATCAGGGAACTGCGGTAGGAGGAGAGGACGAGGGGAGGGGGGGGGGGGGATGAGAAATGAGAGAAGAGGAGGATTTGTGTTTTATTTGATTTATTACGATTCCCACTAGCCGCCGCCAGCGACGACAGCTAGTGTTACCTGGATCTGACACATAACAAAAACAATAAATAATCTGAGATTTTGTTTTTTACATACATTTAAAAACATAAACATGTAGTGTGCGTGTGTGCGCATCTATCGGTTGAACATAAATGTCAGTACATACACACAACAACTCGATCTCAAGGGGGAGAGGCGTTGTGCCGTGAGGTGTTGCTTTATTTGTTTTTAAACCAGGTATGCTGTTCACTTGCGCTATATGAGATGGAAGGTAGTTCCATGCACTAATGGCTGTATAATACTTTGTATACTAATCTGTAAAACACTGTGTGTTTCCTTGAATTTGTTCTGGTCCTGGGGACTGTGAAAAGACCCCTGGTAGCAAGTCTGGTGGGGTAAGGTTATGTGTCAGTGTTGTGTGTAAGCTGACTATTCAAACCGTTTGGATTTTTTTTTAAAAGTTTCTCATAAAAACAAGAAGTGATGTTGTCAGTCTTTCCTCAACTCTTAACAAAGAGAGACTGGCATGCATAGTATTTCTATTAGCCCTCTGATTACAATGAAGAGCAAGACGTGACACTCTGTTCTGGACCAGCTGCAGCTTAACTAGGTCTTTCTTTGCAGCACTTGACAATATGACTGGACAATAATCAGGATAAGATAAAACTAGAGCCTGCAGGACTTGCTTTGTGGAGTGTGGTGTCAAAAAAGCAGAGCATCTCTTTATTATGGACAGACCTCTCCCCATCTTTACAACCATTGAATCTATATGTTTTGACCATGACAGTTTACAATCTAAGGTAAAGCCAAGTCATTTAGTCTCCTCAATATGTTCAAGAACGTAGGGACTGATTTGTACCAAATACGATACTCTTAGTTTTACAGTTGTTCAGGACCAGTTTATTATTGGCCTCCCATTCCAAAACTGACTGCAAAGTTTTGTTAAGGGTTCAGTGACTTCATTAGATGTGGTTGCTGACGAGTGTATGGTTAAATCATCAGCATACATGGATACACATGTTTTGTTTAATGCCAGTAGCGGGTCATTAGTAAAAATAGAAAAGAGTAGAGGGCCTGAGGAGCTGCCCTGCGGTGTGCTACACTTTACATGTTTGACATTAGAGAAGCTTCCATTAAAGAAAACCCTCTGAGTTATATTAGATAGATAGCTCTGAATCCACAATATGGCAATTCGCAATAAGGCAGAGGTTGAAAAGCCATAACACATACATTTTCTCAACAACATGTTATGGTTAATAATATCAAAGGCTGAAAAGCTCCCACAATCTTCTTATTATGAATTTCTTTCAACCAATCATGTTGAATGCCCTTCTCTATAAGCATGATGACAGTTTGTTGTTAATTAATTAGAAAAATAGTATTGTATTTGGTCAAACATAATTTTGTTCAACAGTTTGCTAAGAGCTGGGGAACAAGCTGATAGGTCTGCTGTTAGAACCAGTAAAGGCCTCTTTGCCACTCTTGGGTAGGGGAATGACTTTGGCTTCCATCCAGTACAAACACTTTCCTTTAGGCTCAGATGAAATATATGATACATATAGTCAGCTACCATCCTCAGTAGCTTTCCATCTAAGTTGTCAATGCCAAGAGGTGTGTCATTACTGATCGATAACAATAATTTTTCCACCTCTCCCACACTAACTGGACAAAATTCAACCTTTCGATGCATTTCTTTCATTATTTGTTTTTTTATGCATGAATACGATGGCTCACTTTGCCAATGACGTAACCATTCAAATAATTGGCAACATCAAATGTTTGGTGATGAATAAGCCATCCGAATCAATGAAAGATGGAATTGAATTTGTCTTTCTGTCCATAATTGAATTTCAACTACTCATTGATATCATGATTATATCATTAATCTAATAATAATAATAATTCATAATACAGTTTATTCTTGTTTTTGTTCAGTTTAGCCACATAGTTTCTCGATTTGCAGTAAGTCAGCCAGTCAGATGTGCACCCAGAATTACTGCTACTCCTTTTGCCCCATCTCTTTCAACCATGCAGTTTTTCAATTACTCATCAATCCATGGAGCCTTTACAGTTTTAACAGTCAGTTTCTTAACAGGTGCACGTTTATCAATAATTGGAAGAAGCAATTTCAGAAATTCACCAATTGCAGCATCTGAATGCTCCTTATTAATCACGTCAGACCAACACATATTTTTAACATCATCCACATAAGAGTCACAGCAAAATCCTTTGTATTGTTGTGGAAAACTCTTATACACTATTTTAGGCCCAGCTTTTGGAACTTTGGATTTCTTGGATATAGCAACTATAGTTCTATATTATTAGTAAGAATGTGATCAATACATGTGGATGATCCTGTTCATGTAGTGTTTGTAAACACCCTTGTAGGTTGATTAATAACCTGAACCAGATTACAGGCAAAGGTTACAGTGCACTTCCTCTTCAGCAGACATTTTGATAAAAAACAGTATTTATTCAGGTCCCCAAGAAAGTAGACCTCTCTGTTTACATCACATACACCATCAAGCACTTCACACACATTATTTAGATACCGACTGTTAGCACTTGCTGGCCTATAACAACACCCCAAAAGAAAAGGCTTTAGATGAGGCAGGTGAACCTGCAACCACAACACTTCAATAACACTTGTCATGAGATCTTCTCTAAGCATTACAGTGATATGGCTCTGAATAAGCATACATCATTCCTGAGAGGAAGGGACCTGGTGGAAGAGCGTTCCATGATGACATGGCTCTATACACACAGTAACTGAACAACACATTAAGTCTGTTTTTGGTTTGAGTACCGTCAAGAAACCCATAGCAGCGTGTCTGGGGGGTTATGCATGTCTGTTTGAAGTGTCTGCAAATATATTATACAAATGATTATGACTTTTCGACACATAAATGTTTCTTTAAAAGACTAGAAGAGAAGTAGTCCATTTGTCCTCAACCACGAATGCCTATCATGCATGTTGTTGATGTTAGTTCCGTGTGTGCAGGCAAGGCGCGCTGCTTTGCTTTTAGCCAGCTGCAGCTTGGCTATGTCTTTCTTCGCTGCACCTGACCATACTAGCGGACAGTAATCAAGACGGAACAAGATCACAGCCTGAACAACTAGCACAGTTGATCTTTGTGTCAAAAACGCAGAACATATATCTTTTTTTATGACAGACATACCTCACCCCATCTTCACAACAACTTTGTCAATATGACTTGATCATGATAACGGACCACGAAACGTTACTCCTGGGAGTTTAACTTGTTCAATTGTCATTTATGCACATCTCCCGTTGAGGTTTCCTGTAGGTCTAAGATGCTTTGAACCAAATCCAATCCTTTTGTTTTTTTAGATGTATTGAAGACCAGTTTATGTATTGAACCCCTTGCTATGAGTCTCAGTGAGCTCACTGGCTGTAGGTGCTGATTTGTAGAGTGTGCAATCATCAGCATACACACGTCATTTTAGCTCATTGTAAGACCAGTGGCAAATAATTAGTTAAAATAGAGAGAAGTAAGAGCCCAAACAACAAGTGTGGCAATACGAGTGGGCTTGGAGGATAACCACCCAATGAGGAAACTGGAAAGCCTTGGTTTGGAATGTGGCTGCCTGTGCAGTCTTTCCAGAAAGGTTTTTTTTATGGCAACTTGCCCCACTGGCTAGTTACTACGGCACCTACACTGTGCCTGAACTCACCAATAGTTCTATTCACCCAAACATGTATGCAGGATGTGTAATAACACCATATCTGTTAATGGCTTGGGTGCAGCTGATGTAGACTAGATAGGTGCAGCACGGCTGATAATACATACAGCATGTGGACCAGCAAGGTACAGGACAGTAGATGACGGCTGGAGATGGATTTTTCCAGCAGTCCATAATGAGTGCTGACATTAAAAGGCCCAGTGCAATCAAAATGTTGTTTTATATCCTATTGTACAACAGCTGATGAAACTAACACTGTAAACGTGTGAACAAAAGTGATCAGTGTTATTTCCTAATAGTTGCTAGTTGAAAATACAATCTACACAGCAGGTTTGCGTGGGAGTTTTGGCTTTCCGTGCTGACATTACCATGCGGTAAACTGGATAACAGACCAATAAAAGGAGACTTCCAAACCTCTCTGCCAATAATAGCTAATTTTCAGTTTTCCCCTCCCCAATCAGACCACTCCCAGACAGTCTTGATAAATATTTTTTTGCTAAAAAGCTATTTTTGCCATTTTAATGAAAATCTATAACAGTAATATACACTACATGACCAAAAGTATGTGAACACCGGCTCGTCGAACATCTCATTCCAAAATCATGGGTACTAATATGGATTTGGTCCCCCCTTTGCTACAGCTTCAACTCTTCTGGGAAAGCTTTCCACTAGATGTTGGAACATTGCTCTGGGCAATGGCTTCCATTCAGCCACAAGAGCATTAGTGAGGTAGGGCACGGATGTTGTGAGATTAGGCCTGGCTCGCAGTAGGTGTTCCAATTCATCCCAAAGGAGTTCGATGGGGTTGAGGTCAGGGCTCTGTGCAGGTCAAACCTAGATTCATCCATCAGACTGCCTGATGGTGAAGAGTGATTCATCACTCCAGAGAACGTGTTTCCACTGCTCCAGAGTTCACTGGCAGTGAGCTTTACACCACTCCAGCCAACGCTTGGCATTGCACATGTTGATTTTAGGATTGTGTGCGGCTGCTCGGCAATGGAAACCCATTGCACGAAGGACACGATGAACAGCGATTGTGCTGAGGTTTCTTCCAGAGGCAGTTTGGAATTCGGTAGTGAGTGTTGCACGCTTCAGCACTCAGCGGTCCCGTTATGTACCAGCTTGTGTGGCCTACCACTTCGCGGCTGAGCCATTGTCGTTCCTAGACGTTTCCACGTCACATTTGACCAGGGCAGCTCTATCAGGGCAGAAATTTGACGAACTGACTTGTTGGAAAGGTAGCATCCTATTGTCATGCCACGTTGAAAGTCACTAAGCCCTTCAGTAAGGCCATTTTACTGAAAATGTAGATTGGAGATTGCATGGCTGTGTGCTCGATGTTATACACCTGTCAGCAATGGGTGTGGCTAAAATAGCTTAATCCACTCATTTGAAGGGGTGTCCACATACTTTTGGTGATGTGGTGTACAAAACTGTTACCCAGAAATGATTTGATATTTATATTAAAAAAAGCTGCATTGGGCCTTTAAGAGTGTTGTGGGCTAGTCTATCAGCCACCCTCCTCCTTCCCTCTCTTATCAGTCATTTCTGGTGGCAGGCCCGGGTCCCCGTGGTCAGGCCTCAAGAACGCCGCCCGTAGAAGCAACGCCACAGGGTTATCAGGCGGCGATGGAGCCCAAGCGAGTGGCGGGGAGAGAGTCAGTGGAGGGCAAAACGACTGCTGACAGCGTTAACGACTGACCGTTTGACACCATACCTGTCACGCTGACAGCAGTGTGGGGGCCATTGTCATTGTCAGTCAGCTAGATACTGTGACTTGTCACCATGGAAAGCATTTGTAAGTTAAACAGCTTTACTATATATTCGACTTGAATTGTCTTTTTGTGCTCATTGCTATCTGTCGGAAGTGAAACATTAAACAGAATAACTGATACCAACCTAAATCATTTTGTGCTTGTTACCAGGCGATAGAATGCAACGATCAACACATACATTGATCTACTGTAGAATGTATAGGAAAAAATAACACATACACTTTAGTTTATAGACGACAGTGATTTTGCATCTCTCGTATGGCTAATCAACGAGCCATCTGTCTTGATACGAAACAGCTGTTCCTCTGATTCCAATTTCCCTGCACTATAAACAAACAGCAAAATTAATCCAGGATATAACCATTATAATGAACGGGTACTGTAGCATTTGTTGCGATGCCGCCACGGGGGAGCCCTGCGATCAGCCATCAGTCAATATCGGGAGCGAGCCCCGGTGAAGAAGTCACTTGACAACAGGCATTCATAACAAACAGGATGACAAGGCTAGGAACACATGGCACGTCTCTAGGCACTCTTTTCCATTATTAGTGCACTACTTTTGACCAGAGCCCTATAGGCCCTGGTCCAAGGTAGGGCACTGCATAGAGAATAGGCTGTAAATGGGGACGCAACCTGTAGCGGTAGCTGGCTATCAGGGGAATAGTCATTTCGGCGAGGCGAGACATTTGAGGATATTAGCTCAGTGCACAATCAGCCCTTCTCTTTCCCCAATTAGGACTATTCATCAACTTTTGGAACAGCTGGGACGCTATTTTTACAGTTTCATATTCAGTCTCTCTCCACCCCTCTCTTTTGTTCTGTTTCGCCCACATTGTCTCTCACTTTGTTTCATCCCTTTGGCCTTAAACCAGCTGCTGGCAGTACCGTGGCATTATTGCTAGTCACAGAAAGGGACTGGCCATAGGGCAATTCAGCATATGCCAGATGGGCTGGAGTAAAAATACCATGGTACAGGGAGTACCAGTACCAAGTTGATGTGCATGGGTACAAGGTAATTGAGGTAGCTACAGTTGAAGTCGGAAGTTTACATATTGTACACTTAGGTTGGAGTCAATAAAACTCGTTTCTCAACCACTCCACAAATTTCTTGTTAACAAACTATAGTTTTGCCAAGTGAGGACATCTACTTCGTGCAGGACACAAGTCACTTTTCCAACAATTGTTTACAGACAGATTATTTCACTTATAATTCACTGTATCACAATTCCAGTGAGTCAGAGGTTTACATACAGTAAGTTGACTGTCAGTTAAAGCTTGGTCGCAAATGGGGTCTTCCAAATGGACAATGACCCCAAACATACTTCCAAAGTTGTGGCAAAATGGCTTAAGAACAACAAAGTCAAGGTATTGGAGTGGCCATCACAAAGCCCTGACCTCAATCCTATAGAACATTTGTGGGCAGAACTGAAAAAGCGTGTGCGAGCAAGTAGGCCTACAAACCTGACTCAGTTACACCAGCTCTGCCAGGAGGAATAGGCCAAAATTCACCCAACTTATTGTGGGAAACTTGCGGAAGGCTACCCGAAACGTTTAACTCAAGTTAAACAAGTTAAACAATTCAAAAGCAATGATATCAAATCGTTCCAAGATGGCGTAGCAGTCGGACGTCTTGTCGTGTCGTGTCCCTTGTATATATCGTATATATCGTTTTTTCAACATATTTTTCTTCGCATATCTTTTAAAACATTTTGCTAAACCTCAACTTCTAAATACTCTCCTGCAACCCGCCTCACCCAATGGAGCTATTTTTTTCTAAAGTTCTTATATTTACTTTGGATCCGGATCCCCTCAACTGAAGCTAGCCAGCTAACTACCAGGGATCAGTCAGCAAACCATTGCTAGCGGTCTTCAGCTAACCGGTCATCAGCTAACCTTTAGCTCGGAAAGCTCTCGCCAGTTCGAACAACGCGACTCTAACCAGAGCATAACGGACCTATATTTTTTTATCCCGGATTCCCACCGTAAACGGAACATCTTCAGCTGGATCTTCACAACTAGCTAACTAGCTAACCGCAACCCCGGATTACTCCTGGCTAGCGTTTCCACCCACTTAGCTTGAAGCTAGCCCGGCCAGAGCTCCTGTGCTACCACCGAAGCATACTCCTGGGCTACAATATCCGGACCCACGACCGGTCTATCGATGTCACCGCATAAAGAGGCATAAACAGACTCACCCCATCGCGACGCCCCCCAAAGGCTAACTTTCTAGCCTTTGCTATCTCCTTGCTTGCTAATTCGGCCTGCTAACTGCTAGCTTGTTTAGCCCCGTTCCGCTAACTGCTACCTTGTTTAGCCCCGGCATACTAACTGTTAGCTTGTTAGCACAGGCCTACTAACTGCTAGCTTGTTTAGCCCCGTTCCGCTAACTGCTACCTTGTTTAGCCCCGGCCTACTAACTGTTAGCTTGTTAGCACAGGCCTACTAACTGTTAGCTTGTTAGCACAGGCCTGCTAACCGTCTGAATAGCCGCGTCCCAAACACTCACTGGACCCATATTTACTTTCAATCTCTTTTCGATTTTTAATTTGTTTATACCTTCCGGTAACCTGCCTCACCCAATGTGATACGGAATCGCTATTATTTTAAATTTTTAGAACACACTCAAGAACCTCCATAAGCTAACCAGTTAACTAGCTACAAGCTATTTAGTCATTGTTAGCCACTGCTAGCGGCTTTTACCTTACCTGGATAATACTCGCCAGTCCAGCTTCCCTGCCCCATCCTCCGCTGCCCCCTGGACACTGATCACTTGGCTACATAGCTGATGCATGCTGGACTGTCCATTAATCACGGTACTCCATTCTGCTTGTTTATGTTTTATCTGTCGGCCCCAGCTGCACTCAGGCTCTAGGCACTCAGGTGTGTAGTTAATCCGATGCCCCCTGCCTAGTCAACTCCATTTTACCTGCTGTTGTTGTGCTAGCTGATTAGCTGTTGTTGTCTCACCTACTGTCTTAGCTACTGTTTTAGCTAGCTCTCCCAATTCAACACCTGTGATTACTGTATGTAACTGCTGTATGTCTCTCTCAAATGTCAATATGCCTTGTATACTGTTGTTCAGGTTAGTTATCATTGTCTTAGTTTACAATGGAGCCCCTAGTTCCACTCTTCATATCCCTGATACCTCCTTTGTCCCATCTCCCACACATGCGGTGACCTCACCCATTACAAGCAGCATGTCCAAAGATACAACCTCTCTCATCATCACCCAGTGCCTGGGCCTGGGCTCCGCTGTACCCGCACCCCACCATACCACTGTCGGCGCCACCATACCACTGTCGGCGCATTATGCCCTGAATATATTCTACCATGCCCAGAAATCTGGTCCTTTTATTCTCTGTCCCCAACGCTCTAGGCGACCAGTTTTGAAAGCCTTTAGCCGCACCCCCATTCTACTCCTCCTCTGTTCCGCGGGTGATGTGGAGGTAAATCCAGGCCCTGCATGTCCCCAGGCACCCACATTTGTTGACTTCTGTGATCGAAAAAGCCTTGGTTTCATGCATGTCAACATCAGAAGCCTCCTCCCTAAGTTTGTTTTACTCACTGCTTTAGCACACTCTGCTAACCCTGATGTCCTCGCCGTGTCTGAATCCTGGCTCAGGAAGGCCACCAAAAATTCTGAGATTTCCATACCCAACTATAACATTTTCCATCAAGATAGAACTCCCAAAGGGGGAGGAGTTGCAGTTTACTGCAGAGATAGCCTGCAAAGTATTGTCATACTTTCCAGGTCCATACCCAAACAGTTCGAACTACTAATTTTGAAAATTACTCTCTCCAGAAATAAGTCTCTGTTGTCGCCTGCTACCGACCCCCCTCAGCTC
The DNA here is from genome assembly GCF_013265735.2 of Oncorhynchus mykiss. Lineage (NCBI taxonomy): Eukaryota > Metazoa > Chordata > Actinopteri > Salmoniformes > Salmonidae > Oncorhynchus > Oncorhynchus mykiss. Next base: position 56,118,472 of record NC_048574.1, read on the forward strand.
CCAGCTGTGCCCTGGACACCATTTGTGAATTGATCGCCCCCCATCTAGCTTCAGAGTTTGTTCTGTTAGGTGACCTAAACTGGGATATGCTTAACACCTCGGCAGTCCTACAATCTAAGCTAGATGCCCTCAATCTCACACAAATCATCAAGGAACCCACCAGGTACAACCTTAAATCTGTAAACAAGGGCACCCTCATCCTCATCCTCATCCTCATCCTGACCAACTGGCCCTCCAAATACACCTCCGCTGTCTTCAACCAGGATCTCAGCGATCACTGCCTCATTGCCTGTATCCGCTACGGAGCTGCGGTCAAATGACCACCCCTCATCACTGTCAAACGCTCCCTAAAACACTTCTGTGAGCAGGCCTTTCTAATCGACCTGGCCCGGGTATCCTGGAAGGACATTGACCTCATCGCGTCAGTTGAGGATGCCTGGTCATTCTTTAAAAGTAACTTCCTCACCATTTTAGATAAGCATGCTCTGTTCAAAAAATGCAGAACTAAGAACAGATACAGCCCTTGGTTCACATCAGACCTGACTGCCCTCGACCAGCACAAAAATATCCTGTGGCGGACTGCAATAGCATCGAATAGTCCCCGCGATATGCAACTGTTCAGGGAAGTCAGGAATCAATACACGCAGTCAGTCAGGAAAGCTAAGGCCAGCTTCTTCAGGCAGAAGTTTGCATCCTGTAGCTCCAACTCCAAAAAGTTCTGGGACACTGTGAAGTCCATGGAGAACGAGAGCACCTCCTCCCAGCTGCCCACTGCACTGAGGCTAAGTAACACGGTCACCACCGATAAATCCATGATTATCGAAAACTTCAACAAGCATTTCTCAATAGTTGGCCATGCCTTCCGCCTGGCTACTCCAACCTCAGCCAACAGCTCCGCCCCCGCCGCAGCTACTCGCCCAAGCCTCTCCAGGTTCTCCTTTACCCAAATCCAGATAGCAGATGTTCTGAAAGAGCTGCAAAACCTGGACCCGTACAAATCAGCTGGGCTTGACAATCTGGACCCTCTATTTCTGAAACTATCCGCCGCCATTGTTGCAACCCCTATTACCAGCCTGTTCAACCTCTCTTTCATATCGTCTGAGATCCCCAAGGATTGGAAAGCTGCCGCAGTCATCCCCCTCTTCAAAGGGGGAGACACCCTGGACCCAAACTGTTACAGACCTATATCCATCCTGCCCTGCCTATCTAAGGTCTTCGAAAGCCAAGTCAACAAACAGGTCACTGACCATCTCAAATCCCACCGTACCTTCTCCGCTGTGCAATCTGGTTTCCGAGCCGGTCACGGGTGCACCTCAGCCACGCTCAAGGTACTAAACGATATCATAACCGCCATCGATAAAAGACAGTACTTGCAGCCGTCTTCATCGACCTTGCCAAGGCTTTCGACTCTGTCAATCACCATATTCTTATCGGCAGACTCAGTAGCCTCGGTTTTTAGGATGACTGCCTTGCCTGGTTCACCAATTACTTTGCAGACAGAGTTCAGTGTGTCAAATCGGAGGGCATGCTGTCCGGTCCTCTGGCAGTCTCTATGGGGGTACCACAGGGTTCAATCCTCTGGCAGACTCTTTTCTCTGTATATATCAATGATGTTGCTCTTGCTGCGAGCGATTCCCTGATCCACCTCTACGCAGACGACACCATTCTATATACTTCCGGCCCGTCCTTGGACACTGTGCTATCTAACCTCCAAACGAGCTTCAATGCCATACAACACTCCTTCCGTGGCCTCCAACTGCTCTTAAACGCTAGTAAAACCAAATGCATGCTTTTCAACCGTTCGCCGCCTGCACCCGCACGCCTGACCAGCATCACCCCCCTGGATGGTTCCGACCTTGAATATGTGGACATCTATAAGTACCTAGGTGTCTGGCTAGACTGCAAACTCTCCTTCCAGACAAACATATCAAACATCTCCAATCGAAATTCAAATCAAGAATCGGCATTCTATTCCGCAACAAAGCCTCCTTCACTCACGCCGCCAAACTTACCCTAGTAAAACTGACTATCCTACCGATCCTCGACTTCGGTGATGTCATCTACAAAATTGCTTCCAACACTCTACTCAGCAAACTGGATGCAGTTTATCACAGTGCCATCCGTTTTGTCACTAAAGCACATAATACCACCCACCACTGCAACTTGTATGCTCTAGTCGGCTGGCCCTCGCTACATATTCGTCGCCAGACCCACTGGCTCCAGGTCATCTACAAGTCCATGCTAGGTAAAGCTCCGCCTTATCTCAGCTCACTGGTCACGATGGCAACACCCATCCGTAGCACGCGCTCCAGCAGGTGTATCTCACTGATCATCCCTAAAGCCAACACCTCATTCGGCCGCCTTTCGTTCCAGTTCTCTGCTGCCTGTGACTGGAACGAATTGCAAAAATTGCTGAAGTTGGGGACTTTTATCTCCCTCACCAACTTCAAACATCTGCTATCTGAGCAGTTAACCGATCGCTGCAGCTGTACATAGTCTATTGGTAAATATCCCACCCATTTTTACCTACCCCATCCCCATACTGTTTTTATTTATTTACTTTTCTGCCTGGTATACCAGGCAGTGTCAGTTGCCATTTCAAACGTTGATGCAGCCAGTCAAGATGCTCTCGATGGTGCAGCTGTAAAACTTTTTGAGGATCTGAGGGCCAAATCTCCTTGAAAGCAGCAGCTCTACCCTTTAGCTCAGTGTGAATGTTGCCTGTAATCCATGGCTTCTGGTTGGGGTATGTACGTAGAGTCACTGTGGGGACAATGTCCTCGATGCACTTATTGATAAAGTCAGTGGCTGATGTGGTGTACTCCTCAATGCCATCGGAAGAATCCCAGAATATATTCCAGTATTTGCTAACAAAACAGGTCTGTAGTTTAGCATCTGCTTCAGCTGACCACTTTTTATAGACTGAGTCAGTGGTGAATCCTGCTTTAATTTTGACTTGTACACGGGAATCAGGAAGATGGAATTATGGTCAGATTTGCCAAATGGAGGGTGAGGGAGAGCTTTGTAAACATCTCTGTGTGTGGAGTAAAGGTGGTCTAGAAAATTCTTCCTCTGGTTGCACATTTAACATGCTGATAGAAATGAGGTAAAAAGCTCATTGAGTGTGGTTTTAGTGCCAGCATTGGTCTGTGGTGGGATGTAGACAGCTACAAAGAATACAGATGAAAACTCTCTAGGTAGATAGTGTGGTCTACAGCTTATCACAAGATACTCTACCTCAAGCGAGCAAAACCTTGAGACTCTTGCACCAGCTGTTGTTTACATAGATGCATAGGCTTCTGCCCCAGAGGTTGCTGTTCTGTCCTGCCGAAAGGATGTATAACCCATCACCTGTATGTTCTTAAGGTTGTCGTTCAGCCACAACTCGGTGAAACATTAGATATTACAGCATTAAAATCCTGTTGGCAGGATAAACATGCTTTCAGTTCGTCCCATTTATTTTCCAGTGATTGAATGTTAGCTAGCAGGGCTGAAGGCATGGGCAGATTAGCCACTCACCTGATCCTCACAAGTCACCCTGATCCCTTTCTGCAAAATCTGGGTTTCCTTCTCCAGCGAATAATGGGGATCTGGGCCTGGTTGCGGGTCTGTATTACATCTCTCCTGTCCGACTCATTGAAGAATACCTCTTCATCCATTTTGAGAAGAACAATCACAGTTCTGATGTCCAGAAGCTCTTTTCGGTCATAAAAGACGGTAGCAGCAACATTATGTAAAAAACAAGTTGCGAACAACATGTAACTTGTCTTTATTTTAGCACAGATGTTGCCTGTAATCCATGGCTTCTGGTTGGGATATGTACGTACACTGTGGGGACGATGTTATCGATGCACTTATTAATGGTGATTGATGTGGTAAACTACTCAAAGCCATCGTATGAATCGTATGAATCTCAGAACATATTCCAGTCTGTGCTAGCAAAGCAGTACTGTAGCTTAGCATCAGTTACATCAGACCACTTCCGAATTGAGCGTGTCACTGGCACTTCCTGTTTGAGTTTTTGCTTGTAAGCAGGAATCAGGCAGATAGCGGTCAGATTTGCCAAATGGAGGGCAAGAGCTTTGCATTCGTCTTTGTGTGTGGAGTTAAGGTGATCTACAGTTTTGGTTCCCTGTAGTTGCAAAGGTGACATGCTGGTATTAATTAGGTTTGGGGTAGAGCTACCATGCATTGAATATCCAAATACACCAAATAACTACATACATACATACTTTACATATTCAAGTAAATTAAGATAAAGAAAGTTAACATAGTGGCACCCTATTGTACCCCATTGTGCCGTGTTCAAAAGTAGTACACTATATAGTGGATAGCGAGCCATTTGGGATGCATCCGTTATCCTTCAAAGTCAAACTTTAGTCGTTTTCCTCGCCTGTGCTACTCTCAGCCTCTCAGTCTCTTACTGTAGCAAACAGTAAAAGCATTAACCTGTACACAAGAACAAGGGCCAGGCAGTCTCTCTCTAGTGGCTTTTAGGCTAGCATAAAGCGGGCAGGGCACTGCTCAACAGAAGGCAAAGCGGGTGGAGCCAAAGGGGTTAAGAGCAATGCCACTAAGAGACGTATGAATGGAACAGGTGGGCGTGTCTTTTTTGGTGTGCGTGTGGAGCTGTACAGAGTTAAATGATAAAAGGATTCGGATTTAAAAGCGTCAGTAATTGCAGCGAATGCAATTCGATGAGAAAATGTACTATTTCTTGGTCAATTAAAAGGACACAGAGGAAAATGCAGATATCTATCACTTCTCTACTAGCGAGAGTAATCATTTCATGGTGATCAACGTCTCTCATTGTCTCATTCAAAGATACTTTATACCAAGAGATGTCCTTTATGGACTGATCACAATCTAATTTCACATGTTATCTAACTAACATGCACTGCAGCTAGGTAGGTAAAACTAAGTCTGCTTTGATGTCCAATGGAAGTTCATTCATCTGTACATACAAATGTTAAATGAACACCTATCGTCAACAGCATCCCTTCATTGCTTCCACATATAAAGGTCAAATTAAAGGTAAAGTAAATTAAAATTGAATCAATACAAGTGGATGGGTCAAAGAATTCTGGAACGAGCACAACGCCATATTTCTGCCATATTTCTCTCGCAGAGGTAGGAAGTAGTCGCCAACAGTTAGATGTTAGATATGAAGTGTGTGTGTGTGTGTGTGTGTGTGTGTGTGTGTGTGTGTGTGTGTGTGTGTTTGGAGTGCGTCTGCATGTGAGTGTGAGAGAGAGATACTCTGAGCGCACTAGACGTTTATGTTTCACGCAGCAGCCAAGACGGACAGCCGCCTTGTTTTTAATAATAATCCAATAATTAGTGAATAATCAGGACCAGACTTCCTTATGTGTTGTAATTAACCAGAGCGACTCATCCCCCAAGTCTCTGCAAACAGACACGCTCTGCGTCCCAAATGGCGCCCTGTTCCCGACATAGTAGCGGCCCATAGCACTCTGGTCAAAAGTAGTGCACTATATAGTGCATATGGGGCCATTTGAGACACAGCCAAAGAGTAGGCATTCACCACGCATGGATGTCTCATCACCATCACCATCATTCAATCTAATTTACAAACCCAATGACATTTGATGACGCATCTCTGATTAACTGGGGCAATGAGTCGTTTTCCCAGAACTCTGACAGACACACATACTGTCAAGGAGAAGAAAAATATTGAAGGGGAAGTGAGGGTACTTGTGTAACAGACGAAGAATCCAAGTGGAGCAGAATAAGAAAGAAAACACGAGGGGAAAAAAAATGTGTGTCTATCCCATATGGCACTATAGTACCTATATAGTGCACTAAGTCCTATGAGCCCTGGTCAAAATAAAAAGGGCACTAAAAAGTGAATAGGTTGCCATTTGGGATGCTTCCACTATTACACAACATGTGTTTTGGCACTGCTGCATATAAAGTCTCAGTTTATTGAAATGTCATGGACAATTATTGTTTATGGTCATTAGATCAACTTCAATACTACAATTCTCCTTTATAGAGTGAGAAATCATCTTATGGATGATTTGAGTAGTGTATGTGAATGCTGCATATATGCTCTATAAAGCCTTTATATCTTGTAGTTCGTTTAAAGCAGGACACTGTTTTTTTTACTGTAAATTGATTGATTGATTTGTTATAAGTCTCTTATATCTTTCAGATCCCCAAGTCAAAGGCTAATAAGACACTGAATGTTCATCTACTCTCTGTAATGTTTAGAGTTTGGATTCAAACTCTGGTGAGGCCAGGTCTGATAGGGGATCAGTACATTCTTGCCCAGCACGTTGACACTAGGTGCGATCAGCCTTGTAACACTGGAACCATTTCAGAGTTGTTGAGAGTTGTGCCTGAATGAATTAGAAGTGATGGTTCAGAATTACCGGGTCGAAAATGAAATTGCGGCAGAACTCCCTCGCGCGAGTAAATCAGGACTATTAAACACTTTTCATTTCCTTTAAAACCACTTTACTGTACCATAAAACGTGAGGAGTCACGCAATAAACATCTCGCCTCGGTTTAATACCGCGATAGATAATGAAATAAATGTCTAAAAAGGATTAAAAAGTGCATGGCCTTGCAAATCTGTAAACAGTCCTCTTCTTTTTTGGGGTGTGTGTGTCTGTGATGGGGGGGGGGGGGGGTCTAACATCTATAATTATAATACACGTGTCGGAGAGAGTTTACTGCTTTCCCAATATTGGTGGAGTAACAAGGCCACAAAAGCACACCCAAGGACGGGGCGCACACTTGGTACAGGGGGAGGCGGGGCAAATAATTGAACAAGGAAGCGAGAGAGAGAGAGAGAGCGAGAGTGAAGTAAAACGAGGGGGTGTGATGTACGATTGAGTGGCCGATGTAAACCGTGTCGCAGCCGCTGCGATATTTACAACCCCGCGCCGAGGTGTTCACAGGATTTTAAAAGGCATTTTCTAATTACATTACTAGGCCCCTGCAGCGAGTGCTTGCATGCATCCCAAATGGCAGACTATTGCCTAGGGGCCCTGGTCAAAAGTAGCGCAATATGTAGGGAATAGGGTGCCATTTGGGACATGCTCATTGTCTAGCGGAACTGAGTGGCACATTGTGGTGGTCGACACGTGGGATTGGCTGGTGGCAAGTGATTTACATCTCCGGAAAATCTTCGGTCCTCATGATTAACGCTGAGCTCGGTGAAAAGCAAACAGCCGGTCAGGATGTAATTTTTTACCTGTGCGGGTTGCTTTATGTGTTGTTTGCACACACCTTTGATTTACTCAACATTTAATGTATGCCCACAATCTTGAGTAGGCAATCAAATGTCCTATCTATGCATGTGTGATGAGGGCAAGTTGAGATGCTAAGTGTTTGTTAACGTGTGTGTGTGTGTGTGTGTGTGTGTGTGTGTGTGTGTGTGTATGTGTGTGTGTGTGCGTGTGCGTGTGTGTGAGCATGCACACATGTGCATGTATGTGTGTGCATAAGGGCCATACTGTATAAGCAACTGTCTGCAAAATGATTTTCTGTATATATTACACATATGCCATATGTTAGACTTTCTGTGTTCTGCGCTCAGAGAAACTAATATGAAACAGGTTGACAATGAAATGACTATCTGTAGGCCTACATATGTGATTGTGATATGTGTTTGGGTGTACTATCTCTTACACATACAGGTCTTGGGTCTTAACTGGATCACTCTTTTGTTGCTGCGCCGCAGTGCTTTACATACATTCCAAGGATGGTGGTTTGAAATGGTTTCACTATCGGAATAGCATCATACATTGTTGTCGGATATCAGGATATTCAAAATACATGTGTTTATATGTCGGTTTTTAACCTGAGCCCTGCTGCGCGGGGGGGGGGGGGGGGGGGGGGGGGGGGATAGGTTGCACTATTACTGCAGTTATAAGGGGTATGTAGCGAAGGCAACTCGGGCTAAAGCCAAGACGAGCTAACTTGTAGCAGCCACAATGTTATTTATCATTCCATATAACGTTAACGGGTTATGTCTTGACTGGAGTAGCCTAGAAAATCGAGCTAGTTAGCTCGCTAAGTTAGCCAGCTATAACTAGCATGGCTAATTGAGGCCAAACCCATTCAGATAAAACAACAGCCTACTTTTTGGTTGCTCATTGTAGCCTACTCCTTCTAATTTCACTAACTGGGGAGCATTGAGCCTCTCTGCTACATTGACTGGCCAACATAAACAACAAGTTAAACACGTGAAGGCTATCGGTAGGCTACCAATCTTTTTATGGGGCGCATTTGCACGTCATAAAACTACATTGAAAAGTTTGTTTTATTAAATTAATAAATGTAATTGTCATGGTATATCTTTGTATGTAACATTGTCACAAGGATATTTTTATTTAATTTAGAAAAAGCCTTATCAGTGTTAAAATCTTTTCAAAATTGGCCTATAATTTGAATACTTGCCTGTCCCCAGTCCACCTGGCTGTGCTGCTGCTCCAGTTTCAACTGTTCTGCCTTATTATTATTCGACCATGCTGGTCATTTATGAACATTTAAACATCTTGGCCATGTTCTGTTATAATCTCCACCCGGCACAGCCAGAAGAGGACTGGCCATCCCACATATGCTCTCTCTAATTCTCTCTTTCTTTCTCTCTCTCGGAGGATCTGAGCCCTAGGACCATGCCCCAGGAATACCTGACATGATGACTCCTTGCTGTCCCCAGTCCACCTGACTGTGCTGCTGCTCCAGTTTCAACTATTCTGCCTTATTATTATTCGACCATGTTGGTCATTTATGAACATTTGAACATCTTGGCCATGTTTTGTTATAATCTCCACCCGGCACAGCCAGAAGAGGACTGGCCACCCCACATAGCCTGGTTCCTCTCTAGGTTTCTTCCTAGGTTTTGGCCTTTCTAGGGAGTTTTTCCTAGCCACCGTGCTTCTACACCTGCATTGCTTGCTGTTTGGGGTTTTAGGCTGGGTTTCTGTACAGCACTTTGAGATATCAGCTGATGTACGAAGGGCTATATAAATAAATTTGATTTGATTTGATTTGATAAGTATTTGAATACTACTGTCCATTCAGATATTTGAATAACCATGCACATAAATGAATGGAAAAGACACACCTACACACAGTTATAATAACAGTATTCCACTTTTCATGTAGCCTTATTTTGAACAGCTAATAGCCTAACCACCGATCAAGCAGCATAATGGACAAAACGTTAAAATCCTGTTGCTGCGACAACACAGGTCAAATTAAGATCTGTATACCATAGGTTCATGCTTCACATCTACCTGCTGTGATCTCAGAAAGTATTCATATCCCTTGACTCTTTCCATATTTTGTTGTGTTACGGTCTGAATTAAAAATGGATTATATAGATATATATTTATCTCACACATTTACACACAATAGCCCACAATGACAAAGTGAAAACATGTTTTTAGATATTTTTGCAAATTTATTCAAAATTAAATACATAAATCTTTCACTATTATTTTCAAAATTCTTTGAGCTCAGTCAAATTGATTGTTAATAATTGCTAGACAACCATTTTCAGATTTTGCCATAGATTTTCAGGTAGATTTAAGTCAAAACTGTAACTCGATCACTCAGGAAGATTCACTGTCTTCTTGGTAAGCAACTCCAGTGTAGATTTGGCTTTGTGTTTTAGGTTGTTGTCCTGCTGAAAGTTGAACTCATCTCCCGATGTCTGGTGGAAAGCAAACGGAACCAAGTGTTTCGATTGGATTTTTAATGTGCTTAGCTCCATTCCATTTATTTTTTATCCTGGAAAAACTCCCCAGTCCTTAATGGTTAAAAGCATACCCATAACATGATGCAGTATGGTTGAAAATATGAAGAGTGGCACTCAGTAATGTGTTGTATTGGATTTGCCCCAAACATAACACTATACAGTTGAAGTCGGAAGTTTACATACACTTGGAGTAATTAAAACTTGTTTTTCAACCACTCCACACATTTCTTGTTAGCAAATTATAGTTTTGGCAAGTCAGTTAGGACTGACTTTGTGCAAGACACAAGTAATTTTTCCAACAATTGTTTACAGACAGATTATTTCAATTATAATTCACTGTATCACAATTCCAGTGGGTCAGAAGTTTAAATGGACTAAGTTGACTGTGCATTTAAACAGCTTAGGAAATTCCAGAAAATTATGTCATGGCTTTAGAAGCTTCTGATAGGCTAATTGACATAATTTGAGTCAATTGGAGGTGTCCCCGTGGATATATTTCAAGGCCTACCTTCAAACTCAGTGCCTCTTTGCTTGACATCATAGGAAAATCAAAATAAATCAGCCAAAACCTCAGAAAAACAATGTAGACCTCCACAAGTCTGGATCATCCTTGGGAGCAATTTTCAAACGCCTTAAGGTACCACGTTCATCTGTACAAATAATAGTACGCAAGTATAAACACCATGGGACCACGTAGCCGTCACACCGCTCAGGAAGGAGACACGTTCTGTCTCCTAGAGATGAACCTACTTTGGTGCGAAAAGTGCAAATCAATCCCAGAACAACAGCAAAGTACATTGTGAAGATGCTGGAGGAAACAGGTACAAAAGTATCCATAGCCACAGTAAAAACAAGTCATATATCGACATAACCTGAAAGGCCGCTCAACAAGGAAGAAGCCACTGCTCCAAAACCGCCATAAAAAGCCAGACTACGGTTTGCAATTGCACATGGGGACAAAGATCGTACTTGTTGGAGAAATGTCCTCTGGTCTGATGAAACAAAATTAGAACTGTTTGGCAACAATGACCATGGTTATGTTTGGAAGAAAAAGGGGGAGGCTTGCAAGCTGAAGAAAACCATCCCAACCGTGAAGCACGGGGGTGGCAGCATCATGTTGTGGGGGTGCTTTGCTGCAGGAGGAACTTGTGCACTTCACAATATAGATGGCATCATGAGGATGGAAATTATGTGGATATATTGAAGCAATATCTCAAGACATCAGTCAGGAAGTTAAAGCTTGGTCGCAAATGGGGTCTTCCAAATGGACAATGACCCCAAGCATACATCCAAAGTTGTGACAAAATGGTTAAAGGACAACAAAGTATTGGAGTGGCCATCACAAAGCCCATCACCTCAATCCTATAGAAATATTTTGGGCAGAACTGAAATGGCGTCTGTGACCAAGGAGCCCTACAAACCTGACTCAGTTACACCAGCTCTGTCAGGAGGAAGGGGACAAAATTCATGGGTCAAAATTCACCAGACTTATTGTTGGAAGCTCGTGGGAGGCTACCTGAAATGTTTGACCCAAGTTAAACAATTTAAAGGCAATGCTACCAAATTCCAATTGAGTGTATGTAAACTTCTGACCCACTGGGAATGTGATGAAAGAAATAAAATCTGAAATAAATCCTTATCTCTACTATTATTCTGACATTTCACATTCTTAAAATAAAGTGGTGATCCTAACTGATCTAAGACAGAGAATTTTCACTAGAATTAAATGTCAGGAATTGTCAAAAACTGAGTTTAAATGGATTTGGCTAAGGTGTATGTAAACTTCCGACTTCAACTATATACACAAGGCAAAAAGCGAATTGCTTTGCCACAATATTTGCAGTATTAGTTTAGTTTTGGAATATTTTTTATTCTGTCCAGGCTTCCTTCTTCTCACTCTGTCAATTAGGTTAGTATTGTGGAGTAATTACAATGTTGTTGATCCATCCTCAGTTTTCTCCTATCACCTATAACTGTTTTAAAGTCACCATTGGCCTCATGGTGAAATCCCTGAGCAGTTTCCTTCCTCTCTGGCAATTGAGTTAGGAAGGATATCTGTATCTGGTACACCATCCAACCTGTAATTAATCATCACCATCCAACGTCTGTTAGTTATTTTTACCCGTTTACCAAAGGTACTGGAAATCCTCTGCTCTTTGTGGTTGAATTGATGTTTGCAATTCACTGCTCGACTGAGGGACCTTACAAATAACTGTATGTGTGGGGTACAGAGATGAGGTAGTCATTCAAAAATCATGTTAAACCCTATAATTGCACACAGAGTGTGTATTCCTGACAGCTGTCACTGTCATTGTACTAATTCTCTCACTGTTCTCTCCCGTCTTCACAATGACACAAAGGTGTCAACCGTTGTGTGTGTTTCTGTGTTCTAACATGAGGTGGCTGCCATACACAAGGGATTATGGCACACACACACACACACACACACACACACACACACACACACAAAGTTACTTCACAGACAAAGCCTCTTTGCTCAGTTCCCCTCCCTCCTGGAAGGCCTAGTGTCTCTTAGCACCATTGAATTGTCCCCTCTGGGGCTGTTGTGACATAATTACTATATCAGACCCTCTGTGTAATTCCTGCTTTTCTGCTCCCGTCTTTCCCTCCCCCTGTATCCTCTATGTCTCCCCTCTGTCTCCTCTATGAATCCCCTCTGTCTCCTCTATGTCTACTCTTTGTCTCCACTACAGTGAACTGTATTGGCACAGTGACAAAAGTTTGGTTATTTAGTCTCTGTATGAGAGTACTTTACAATAGTAGACTTAAATAGCAGACTGTCAGCTTTGATTTTAGGGTATTTTCATCTATATCAGGTAAACCATTTTAGAAATTACAGCACAGGAAAAATCCTATGGAAACACTTGGTTCAGTCCGGTTTCCACCAGACACTGGGAGATGAATTCAACTTTCAGCAGGACAACAACCTAAAACACAAGCCCAAATATACACTGGAGTTGTTTACCAAGAAGACGGTGAATGTTCCTGAGTGGCCGAGTTACAGTTTTGACTTAAATCTACTTGAAAATCTATGGCAAAATCTGAAAATGGTTGTCTAGCAATTATCAACAACCAATTTGACTGAGCTGAAAGAATTTTGAAAAAAATAGTGAAATATTTATGTATTTAATTTTCAATAAATTAGCAAAAATATCTAAAAACATGTTTTCACTTTGTCATTGTGGGGTAATGTGTATGGGTGTGTGAGATAAAAATATATCTATTTAATCAATTTTGAATTCAGACTGTAACATAACAAAATGTGGAATAAGTCAAGGGGTATGAGATCACAGCAGGTAGATGTGAAGCATAAAAATACTTTTAAGTACTACGTCAGTAGTTTTTTGGGGTATCTGTACTTCACTATTTACATTTTTGACTACTTTTACTTTTACTCCACTCCATTCCTAAAGAATGTTTTTACTTTTTTTTTTACTCCTTAAATTTTCCGACACACAAAAGTACTCGTTACATTTAGAATGCTCAAGCAGGACAAAATGATGGCACCTATCAATATAACACTTTGTCATCCCTACTGCCTCTGATCTGGCAGACTAACGAAACACAACTACTGTGTTTGGAAATGATGTCTGAGTGTTGGAGTGTGCACCTTTATGTCCTTAATTGAAAAAGAATACGAAAATAGTGTCGTCTAGTTTGCTTAATATAAGGAATTTGATGTGTAGCATTTACTTTTACTTTGTACTTTTACTCAAGTATGACAATTTTGTACTTTTTCTACCACTGCACTTAAGGACATTTAAAACCAGATACTTTTAGACTTTTACTCAAGTAGTATTTTACTGGGTAACTTTCACTTTTACTTGACTCATTTTCTGTTAAGGTATCTTTACTTTTACTCAAGTACGATTTAGTTCTTTTTCCACCACTTCCTGTATCTAGGTTGGAGACCGTGTTCAGTCGGAGTTGATTAATCGGTGTTTTCAGTTCATTGGTTATTTGACCAATATTTAAGTTATCAACAGCTGTGGCACTGTAGGTCATTGCCATTTTAAAGATATACTGTAAGATTAACACTTGTTTGGTTGATAAATACTGTGTAATAGAGCTGTGAAATACACCTCTTAATAAAAGTGAAGGAATAACTTTTGGGTTACCGTGAATACCATGCGCCAGATCATAGTTTATCTGAATTTTTTGATGAATTATACGGTACAAAAAATAAAACATATTTTGGGTAGAAAGAATAGGGAGGCAACATGAGATTGCCTTCCCAAAATCAATTTGACTTTTGATTCCTATAACAAGATGTAACACTACATGAAGTGTCTCCTTTTGGGCCACTAATGGAGAGGAGCATTGCAATTTGGGAGAAAGTAATAGCTCCGAGCTCTCAGCCGCTATACTCCCATGAGATTCATGAAATCAAGTGTGCACGTGTAAAGATCGGTCGATAGATTTGAATGACAGAAACACATTTGGCTCTTTAGCTCTGTGTTTGTGAAGTGAGACTGCATGTGATATTGAGTATCTGAATAGCAGTCTGTCTATGCAGGATCGAGTGTCAGTCTATGCAATGTGTAAGTGCAGACCATGAATCAGGTACTACGGAGGGTTTGGCCAACATGGTAACAAGAAGACTTGTTGGCTCCATCATCGAATAGGTGTCAAAAGGCTCAAGGATGTCGCATATATAACCAGTCATGTCAGATATGGGTTGGAGCTAAACTGGCCAAACTCTCCATGTATAGTATGATTGCCTTTCAGTGAAAATATGGTGTGTCAATTGTAGCTAATCATGTCAGGTGTTGGTTGAAGCCAAGTTGGCCACACTGTCCATATAAATTGCATTGGAGTACAAAAAATGGCATCTTTAGCCAGTCATGTCCTGTTTGGGTTGGAACAGAGTTGGCCAGACTGTCCCTATACGATTGCCTTTTTAGTGCAAATATGGCGTCTGTAACTAATCACGTCAAGGTTCGTTCCGAACCAGGTTGGTCAAACTCTTTGGTGCAAACATGGCGTCCATCAAACTCAGCTTTGGACACTGTGACCCACCTGTCTGCGCAGATCCCTGGTCTTCTTGGTCATCTTGTCGATGGCAGAGTTCAGTGGGTCTCCTTTCTCTTTCCTGCCAGTCTGTAGAGAGAGAGAGAGGGGAACAGAGAGACACAGTGTTACCTCAGGGTTACCTCAGTGTTACCTGTGTAACGTTACTAATTCATCATCACACACACAACTGCTCACATCACAAAGTGCATTATGCTTGTAACACACTACAGGAGGGAATGGGAGCACCAAGGTTTGTACTGCAGTTAAAAGGGAGGAGAGGAGGGGAATAGTTCCTGGAATACTCTCTGCCTCCGGTTTCTCATACAGTAAGTGCCTTTTGGATGTTCAAGACGTAAGAGAAAGCAGCAGGGTTGGATAAAAGAAGAGCGTGAGGGTACTACAATACACACAGATTGAGAAGGAGAGTACAGAGCAAATAAGATGGCGTGGTGACCGACATCAGACGAAGACGACTTGCATGGGAGCAACTATGGAGCCCTTTCTGAGAAATTCCATCAAGCATGAAACCAAGTTAACAGGCGGAGTACTGTAGGCTTTGGAGGTACACAAGCAATTGTAACCAGGTGGGTTTCTGTACATGCTAACTAGGCCACTTGGACTGGGTTGGTAACACCCGCCGAACACTACAAACGGCAGCTTTAATCCAGCTTCTATCTCAAGGGTTTTTAGAGCTCAACAAATGACGCCAAATGTTGTTAGTGAATGTGTGACTAAAAATAATATATTATAGCTTCTTTCTCAAGGGCCTTTAGCTGTCACTGAATAAAACCCTATTCTGTTAGCGAGTAAGCGACTAGAAAGACAAAACAGAGAGAGAGAGGGGGGTCAAAATGAGGCCTTGTGTTGTTGGAAAACAATTAGGAGTTTCTGTGGTGTTAGCGGCAGCTAGGCTGCTGGCCCTTCCTTCTGCCCCCTCTTCCCCCAGGCCCACTCAGACAGTCCACAGCTGGTTACAGTCACAAGTGTCACCTCACGCTAAATGACAATAACATCTATCCCTCTCTCTCTTCCTCCCTCTCCCTGACTTTCACTGTCTCTGTCTCTGTCTCTCTCTCTCTCCCTGACTTTCACTGTCTCTGTCTATGTCTCTCTCTCTCTCCCTGACTTTCACTGTCTCTGTCTCTCTCTCTGTCTCTGTCTCTCTCTCTCTCTCCCTGACTCTCTCTCTCTCTCTCTCTCTCTCTCTCTCTCTCTCTCTCTCTCTCTCTCTCTCTCTCTCTCAGAAAATAGAACAATCAAGTGGTGGCCATTAAATATTGATGGCAGACTATAGGCGAGCGATGTTCCATTTCAAGGGACACGGTGCTGCAGCAACGTGGGTGAGATTCCATCTATTGTCTCAGGGATCGGCGAAGAGGAGGAGGGGGTTGCAAAGAGGGGGCACGCAACAGGCAGCGTTCCCTAGGGGGCCTGGGGAAAGGACTTGGGCGGTTGGCTGGTTGGCGGTTGGATGCATTGTCATGCCTCAAGCCGTGAACAGTTAATAAGTATAAAACAGATTGCCTATCAAATATATAAAATCCATTACCGCCTGATGGAAACGAAGGAGAATCACTGCCAGAGAGGATAAACGGTCCCACCCAAAAATATTCATTGTTTATGGGCGATGGTGAGTGTAAATAATGCTGAAGCTGAGACAATGATATTCCAAAGCATTCTGGTAATAACCTTAGTACACTCCCTTTCATTTTCGCAGTGACCCCTTTGGAGCGTATGGGGTCCCATTTGGAGGCCTACTATGATGATGAAAGGGGAGATAACCTTTGCGTAGGGGACTTCTATTAAATAGGGCATAAAGATGCTATCCTTAATGATGTGTAAGGAATTTGTTTTGGTGGGTTCAATAGGGCGTTGAGGCGGCGTGATTCCTACAGTCCGGGGTTAGATGTCAGGGGTTAGGCATCACCCACAGCTACGCTTCTTAACCTCTTAACCTCGGGAGGGATGGATGGAGAGGAGAAGAGAGAGGGAGAGGGGAATAAAGACGACACGAAAGGGAGAGGAAGAGAACGAGCGATAAATAAATGGCAAAAATTGTGATGAGCAAATGCAAGAAAGAGGGGAGACAAACAGATGCTAAAAAGAGAGCAAGGGGAGCGATACATTGGGCATACAGTATGTAGGGGACTTCAATAGAATCCTTGGGGATGTAAGAAGGCGGGTTTAAACAAACACCCTTTAACAAACACTGTTAGCTACATTCAACATGAATTCAGTTACAACCAGGTGCCATCTGCTGGCTAGACTGACGGCTCGGTTCATTGGCCTCTTACCGCAATACCTTAGTTAGCGAGCCCATCAAAGTTAGCTAGCCCATCAAAGTTAGCGAGCCCATCAAAGTTAGCGAGCCCATCAAAGTTAGCTAGCCCATCAAAGTTAGCTAGCCCATCAAAGTTAGCGAGCCCATCAAAGTTAGCGAGCCCATCAAAGTTAGCTAGCCCATCAAAGTTAGCTAGCCCATCAAAGTTAGCGAGCCCATCAAAGTTAGCGAGCCCATCAAAGTTAGCGAGCCCATCAAAGTTAGCGAGCCCATCAAAGTTAGCTAGCCCATCAAAGTTAGCTAGCCCATCAAAGTTAGCTAGCCCATCAAAGTTAGCTAGCCCATCAAAGTTAGCGAGCCCATCAAAGTTAGCGAGCCCATCAAAGTTAGCGAGCCCATCAAAGTTAGCGAGCCCATCAAAGATCCCAATCAACAGATTGTACAGAGACGCCGACGATACTCCAGTCAAAGCAATAGCAGAGAATACAACATTAATTGCCTGGTTGCCGTAGCAACCCCATTCCAATTCCGTCCTACAGTGGAGTGTGTTAACATCATTATCTTGGTGGGAAGAGAGAGCAACCTAACATCTACAGATGAAGGAGCTTAATTTGATCACTCTTTTGTTGCCCAGCAGGAAACGCAAACTTGTAGCGTATTCGAGATTTACAAAGGCTTCTAAAGGTGGTGATGTCAAACTTGACTTGCCCTAAAGATACATCTCTCAACCCCTAGAAAATTAATTAGAATCCACATAATAATCCACATTTCCTTTTGCTGCAGGATTATTTTCATGCTATGGCAAACTGGCTCAAATTAGGATCTTACATCTGTACACGCTCTCCCCTCCTAGCCTAGCAAAGAAGCAGAATAATAATATTATAGAGGGTAGTGTAGATACTGGACATGCCAATGAGTGGTAAGGATGACCATTTACATGAACGGTTAGACATGTTTTGGATGTGAACACCATATCCTCATTATGTCACTATGGGAGAGTTTCGCATGTCTGGTCCACTCTATTACAGAGCCATTACAATACTACATCCACTCCCTTATACAACGCTAGATACGGGAGATAATGGTACAGATGTAGGCCTGTAATATGGGGAACGTCACATTGAGGGCTATAAGGGTCACCATTATCTCCCGTATCTAGCGTTGTATAACGGAGTGGATGTAGTATTGGCTAGATATCCCACTTCAGTCTTGTCGGAGTGTTCATTATTTGCTTTTCAATATGGTATCTGGTGCTGCTGTACAGCTAAATTGATTGAACATTGAAAGGTCCCAAATGACACCCTATTCCCTATGTAGTGCAAGACTTTTGATCAGGGCCCTCTCTCTGTTGACTGAACTGCAGATGTCTTAATTAAAGGAGATGTTGTGCTCGGGAGGATGTATGTGTCGTGTTACCATTATCCTTATGATACTGAAAGCAGAAAAGAACACTCAACGTCATCTATCGTCTATTTGTCTATTTAGTGCCCCAATCAGAATTCAGATCAGACCTCTCCAACTCCCTTCATATCATTATTTCATTATTATTTTTTTTTTATTTTTTTGTCGTTCTACGTGCGTGGTGCCTCAAGGTTATCGTTTTCTGTCACTCTCAATGTGTTTGTCACCACCAGGGCTATAAACATTATTGTTTCCCATTAGTCCTGAAATTGTTTCCCATCAAACAAGACAAAAAAAATTGCGAGAGGGGAATGCCCCCAGCAGATCGCTCTAAACGGCGATGGGCCCCCTCTTTAAAACCGTGCCTCCACCGCCCGAGAGCACTCTCAGGCCAATCATAGCAATTTAAACGGTGTCCAGGCCCTTCGGGCCCCATCTGCCTGTCCACAGGGTCTTGTTTGGGTCCCTGGGAGAAGTAGGCACCGGCGAGGGAGTAGGCACGACCCAAGGGTTATACACTCCAAAAGACCTATTACAGAGCAGGAACAACTTCCTGTCCAATAAAACAATCAATCAGAGACCTCTATTTTGAGACATGTAACAATGGAGTGATAACCTACTGTAAGTGACAGCCATAAGGGTTTGGTAAGACAGCACAAACACATCTAGGATCAGGTTAATGGAGTGGACTGTTCTTCCAGAATGTTCTTACCTTATCATGAGGGGTTATTCAAGTGACCCTCATGTCCTATTTATTTTTATTACTGTTACTTTTTTTCCCGAAATATTGTCTGGTCTGGTTCAAGAGGAGTGAGATCTTGCCTAACACACTTAGCACGTGGTTTTATGGGGAGACTCTCTTATGGAGTACTTCAACTGGCACTTGAATAGGTCACTCTTGTAAAAGAGATGTGATCTCAATGAGAATAACCCATATAAATGAAGAACGCAAACACTGCTCTCCAAAATGTGGACTATTTGTAAGTTTTATTAATATTGCCTGGCCTTGGGTATTGTTCCGTTCAAGACGATTGAGATCGATGACAGCCCATGGTAAATACACGTCTTTGTGTACAGCGAGGCAGTGAGTGTCAATGACTGAATGGGAACACTACACAGTGTCTACATCCCTAGGTCTTATATGGGGTCAAAGGTTAGGTCTAAAAGTTCTGGTCTCTGAAAGACATGAGGGAAAAAAGGTCCATTTGAAATAGATATGATTCCTCCCATTCATTTCATGTATTGCTGTTTTGCCCTTGGACCAAGGCCACTGCAACTAGAGGATACATGGATTTTCCCCCATATAGATGTTGAGCAGCATTAGGAAGTCATCATTTGACACACACACACACACACACACACACACACACACACACACACACACACACACACACACACACACACACACACACACACACACACACACACACACACACACACACACACACACACACACACACTCCTCATCCTCGGTCCTAATGGTAATAGAGCATGATGCACCAAACAGTGAGGAGAAAACCTCAGTCTCATAATCTGGATGGATAGGCCAGGGCTGCAAGCCCATATTTAACTAGGCAATGGGGAATGCAACAAAAGGCAAACCCACCTAGCTTAAAGTGCGTGTTTTAAATAGTTCTTCAGCTCTTAAGATTCCTTGGAGAACTCTTGCCCGATAAAGAACCTTTCAATTAACCAAATGAGTCCCACTGTAATGCAGGTACATTTTCGACTTCTAACCCCTTTTAAACATGTTTTTGAGCTCCAGACTTCTGGGTTGTACCATTGGATTTGTCTATTTCCATCGGTCTGTGATTACGGTGGCTGAGGTGTTTGTGAGCTAGAGTGGTGTTTGTGAGCTAGAGTGGTGTTTGTGAGCTAGAGAGGTGTTTGTGAGCTAGAGAGATGTTTGTGAGCTAGAGAGATGTTTGTGAGCTAGATAGGTGTTTGTGAGCTAGAGAGGTGTTTGTGAGCTAGTGAGGTGTTTGTGAGCTAGAGAGGTGTTTGTGAGCTAGAGGTGTTTGTGAGCTAGAGAGATGTTTGTGAGCTAGAGAGATGTTTGTGAGCTAGAGAGATGTTTGTGAGCTAGATAGGTGTTTGTGAGCTAGAGAGGTGTTTGTGAGCTAGTGAGGTGTTTGTGAGCTAGAGAGGTGTTTGTGAACTAGAGAGGTGTTTGTGAGCTAGAGAGATGTTTGTGAGCTAGAGAGGTGTTTCTGAGCCAAGGGGGATCCCGAAGGGTTCCAGGGCCTGGTCATTTTACAAAAATGTCTATGAAAAGCTGAGACTCTCACAAACACACACATTTTGCTCCATGACTCAGTTACACCAGCTCTGTCAGGAGGAAGGGGCCAAAATTCACCCAACTTATGATGGGGAACTTGTGGGAGGCCACAGGAAATTTTTGACCCAAGTTCTCTACAATTATTCTGACATTTCACATTCTTAAATTAAAGTGGTGATCCTAACTGACCTAAAACACAAAATTTTTACTAGGGTTAAATGTCAGGAATTGTGAAAAACTGAGTTTAAATGTATTTGGCTAAGGTGTAAGTAGGTATGTCATTTTAGGCGAAGAAATGTGTTTGTGAGGTGTAAATTCCACACAGGTCCTATCCACATTTAGTTTCAAAGTATATTTGTTTAAGACTACCAAGAAACACTCTATGTGACCCTGATTTAACCCACTGCAGTAATTATTAGTAACCAGAATTGAACCAAAACCATGCACATCATTATCATATTTCCCAACATACTCTATTGCAGGTAGATTTGTTTAATTGTTTGTTTCAATCTATATTTTGTTCACTGATTGATTAATTAATTCATATTTTGCAACTCAAATACATACAAATACATATATTTTGCAACTAACATACATTTTTCTAAACTATTCCAATCTGTTACTTGGACTTATTGCACCCACTACTGAAATGGTTGTTCCAGTTTAGATGTTTAAGGTAGTCACATATCTTAGTATTCCCAACAACTGTTGCTGTCATTTTCAATGCAGATTGCGGGTGAATAAAAATTCTAAATGTTGTACATCCCCACTCTATGGATTCCAATAGGAATTACACATCACTTTGCAAGCCAACATAATGTGACTTGCAGGCCTGATGTGGCCTGTAAATAGAGCCTTGCATGAGCATTCATTTTAAGCCTGAGCCCTACCCATGCCTGCGACGTTCAGGCCCTACCCTAACCAGGCCCAATTGCTTCTGCGAAATGTAACCTGAAACCTGCCCAAAACCTGAAATCTGATGAAAATCCTCTGTTAGTAAATCTATTAGCTGCTCCTCTCTGTCTGTCACTCCCTCCCTGTGTGTAGCTCGCTCTGCATGCGCTCTGCTCATAGCAATCTAAGTCCGCGAGTATCCATAGCAACGGCACCGCTTGGGCTGCTCTGCTCAATGAAGAGACGAGAGAGCAGTTAGTTGATAAAACTCAAGGAACATGATTATTTTCTGTGAAATAATCTCTCCTATTTAATATACATTGAAGCCCTTCTGACACCATGTAATGATCTTAGACATAATGACTGTACTGCGCAGCAGAGCGAATGCAAATTGTGATACCTGAACCCTGCCCGTAACCCTAGTTATTGATGAAAAACAGGCCCTACCCGGCCCTAACCCCATGTGTAATGTCAGGGCATGTCAAATATGAGTTTCAGGCCACTGTATTAAAACTTGGCCCTCAAAAGAATTCCTTATGAAAAAGGTTCTGTATTGTCTTAAATAATTATATTTGAATGACAACATATTCACGTACAATCTCACTTGGTGAAGGCCACAGGACTGAGAACTACTGAATGCAACAACCATGTCTTCGTCACTAGCAAATACAGTCATGGGTGGCTCTGGTAACAAAAAAATTAACTCGACAGGCACCCTGGGAAATATTCAAATAAGGCTTAAAACCCTACAGCAGGGCAATTCAACTCTGGTCCTGGAGGGCTGAACCCTTTTCGGTTTTGTGCATGTGCATGTGCGTGCGTATCACGCACACGCACACACACACACAGATGCACACACAGAAGCCAGTATCGCAGAGGAGAGGACATGACAACATTAGTCATCCAGGCTGCCTGGAGAGCCACATGCTAATGTGTCATTTAAGCGCTGTAGGGAGGCAGAGGATTAAGAGATCTTGCCACCCAAAGTAAAAAGAGAGCAGAATCAGAGGATGTTCAGAATGGGAGAGCTTCTCATCTAGACTCCTGTGACTTAAAGGGGCATTCTGCGATTCAAACGACAACAAAGAGTCAATAGCTGTATTGTTATTCATTTCAAAGTCCAAAAACATAGATGTTCCAATTCTAGATTTGACTGTTAAACAAGACTTGTATGTCTTCTATGAGTTTCCAATGAGAAGAATGGGATCATCAACCACAAATAGACAGAGAGGAGACACTCATAAACCATTGTGTTGTGTTGCATTGTCATAATACACATCATGGCGGAAGATTGGACTATCAATGTCATTACTTTGTATTCAAAGTCAAAACCCTCGTCCGTGCTTTTGTGTTTTTTTTTTCTTCCGAGAATTGATAATCGCCCTGGCCTAGTTGCCAGCTAGAGCTCTTCCAAATCTGCATTACGTAGATTATGAAACGGTGAAACACAGCGGCCTGAATTCTAACCGGGGAGGAAAAACCCATCATCACACTAAACCTGTTATAGCAGGCTCGCTCTGGCTCCTAATAGAATGCTGGATAAAGCCAGTCAAATTGCACCCTATTCCCTTTATAGTGCACCACTTTGGACCAGGGCCCATGGGGAATAGAGTTTCATTTGGGGGCGCACATCCTTTCCCCAAAACCCCACTAAATACCTCAGAGCTGAATATATCTTATAGTGCATTACTTGTGTATCTGCATTTCATGTCTAGTTATGTCAATACCTTGTTCCATAGACACGGGTGCAAACGGTTATTACCATCATTGCGATGCATAATCATAAGCTTGTAGTATCCAATTTGAAGTTATCCCCTTCATATTGATGGTAGTTAAGTCAAATCAATGCATTGTGCCATATACTCTAGTACTAACTGTTATTACCACCATTACAATGTACATTATAGTCTTCGTAATTGCTACAATTATATAAATCTAGTTATGTCACGTCAATACATAGTGGTATTGGTGGTATAACTAGCTACTAATAAATATTACTATCATTCACATCATTACAATGTATATCATCAGACATCTATTCGCCATGGAGAATGTATTGCTCATAATAAAATGCTAAATAGAAGTGTTTTGCAGTCACAACGTCATCCCAATGTTGTCAAAACGTCACCTAAATGTTAGCCTCCGACGATGAATCATAGGTTACAGTGGTTGAATCATATGCCTCATGCTCCCCATGGCCAGGTCACAGCTGTGGTCTGCCGGGTGTGTGTGTGTGTGTGTGTGTGTGTGTGTGTGTGTGTGTGTGCCCACCCTAACTGTGCCCACACACCTTCCACACAGGTCCATTATCCACCTTGACAACACAATAGGGAACAGCAACCAACAACCGTCCATTCATCTATCACTATTCATCCATCCAACCATCCTACACACACGGCATCATGTGTGTATTTCACGACACAGTCCACATCATGGAGTATGCTTGTTGGGGTTTTGTGGTTTCACTTCAATCCCCAAAGGTGTTGTCAATGGCCCCCATTCACAGACCGTAAGGGTCTCCCATCTGCTCATTGTTTCCCAGATTCATTCTCTAAGGGGACTCTTTCCCTTCATTCATTTTCCATGGTTCTGGGTGGCATCGTGGTGATAAGCTCATACCGCTCATAGGTACCGCGGCGGTTGGATAATGGAAGCGGTAATGGCCAAGTGACTCCAGCTTACCCAGGAGACTGACTGGCTGGTGGATGGTAGAAACAGCTCTCGATGTGCAACAGCTGGGACCAACATGCTGTTCCTTCTCCTCTCGCTCAGTCCCCGCTCCAATCACTCATGTACTGTAGTGCACTCAGCGCAAATTGCTTTGCTGTGCACCCTTCCCTCCTCCCCTCCCCACTTGCTACCCACTAATAGTGGAATAAGACATGCAATTCTCGGGCCGAGGCAGACAGAACATTATTTGGATGTCTAGTGCCATGTGAGAGCGGGAGAGGGGAAAGAGAATGAGGGGGGAGAATAGAGGAGGAGATGATGAAGGGATCTGCGTTCAAGAAGGGGGCACGGTGGAGGCAGACAGCCAAAGAGAGAGAGAGAGAGAGAGAGAGAGAGAGGCAGAACAGAGAGAGAGAAAGAGAGAACGATAGAGGTATAGAAAGAGAGAATTGACAGATATCCTGTATATTGAAGGGAGCGAGAGAGCGAGAGAGAGAGAGAGATAATAAGATGGTCAGACAACAAAAGAAGAGAGGGGGGAGAGCTATTTTTTGTTGGTTCGGCACAAAGCACACGTCTCATTCTCTCAAGATCAATGTGTTAAATGATATCAATTCCGGCTCCTTGTCAATTCAATTAAGGCCCAATGCAAGGAACAATTACTGTCCAGGTTGGTTACACTGACTCCAGGCT
>NC_048574.1:56148458-56230958 GCF_013265735.2 Oncorhynchus mykiss
AGGCTGCCCTGGTCAAAAGCAGTGCACTATAGAATAGGCTGCCCTGGTCAAAAGCAGTGCACTATAGAATAGGCTGCCCTGGTCAAAAGCAGTGCACTATAGAATAGGCTGCCCTGGTCAAAAGCAGTGCACTATAGAATAGGCTGCCCTGGTCAAAAGCAGTGCACTATAGAATAGGCTGCCCTGGTCAAAAGCAGTGCACTATAGAATAGGCTGCCCTGGTCAAAAGCAGTGCACTATAGAATAGGCTGCCCTGGTCAAAAGCAGTGCACTATAGAATAGGCTGCCCTGGTCAAAAGCAGTGCACTATAGAATAGGCTGCCCTGGTCAAAAGCAGTGCACTATAGAATAGGCTGCCCTGGTCAAAAGCAGTGCACTATAGAATAGGCTGCCCTGGTAAAAAGCAGTGCACTATAGAATAGGCTGCCCTGGTCAAAAGCAGTGCACTATAGAATAGGCTGCCCTGGTCAAAAGCAGTGCACTATAGAATAGGCTGCCCTGGTCAAAAGCAGTGCACTATAGAATAGTCTGCCCTGGTCAAAAGCAAGGCACTATAGAATAGGCTGCCCTGGTCAAAAGCAAGGCACTATAGAATAGGCTGCCCTGGTCAAAAGCAGTACACTATAGAATAGGCTGCCCTGGTCAAAAGCAGTGCACTATAGAATAGGCTGCCCTGGTCAAAAGCAGTGCACTATAGAATAGGCTGCCCTGGTCAAAAGCAGTGCACTACAGAATAGGCTGCCCTGGTCAAAAGCAAGGCACTATAGAATAGGCTGCCCTGGTCAAAAGCAGTGCACTATAGAATAGTCTTCCCTGGTCAAAAGCAAGGCACAATAGAATAGGCTGCCCTGGTCAAAAGCAGTGCACTATAGAATAGGCTGCCCTGGTCAACAGCAGTGCACTATAGAATAGGCTGCCCTGGTCAAAAGCAAGGCACTATAGAATAGGCTGCCCTGGTCAAAAGCAAGGCACTATAGAATAGGCTGCCCTGGTCAAAAGCAGTGCACTATAGAATAGGATGCCCTGGTCAAAAGCAAGGCACTATAGAATAGGCTGCCCTGGTCAAAAGCAGTGCACTACAGAATAGGCTGCCCTGGTCAAAAGCAAGGCACTATAGAATAGGCTGCCCTGGTCAAAAGCAGTGCACTATAGAATAGGCTGCCCTGGTCAAAAGCAAGGCACTATAGAATAGGCTGCCCTGGTCAAAAGCAGTGCACTACAGAATAGGCTGCCCTGGTCAAAAGCAAGGCACTATAGAATAGGCTGCCCTGGTCAAAAGCAGTGCACTATAGAATAGGCTGCCCTGGTCAAAAGCAGTGCACTATAGAATAGGCTGCCCTGGTCAAAAGCAGTGCACTATAGAATAGGCTGCCCTGGTCAAAAGCAGTGCACTATAGAAATGGCTGCCCTGTTCAAAAGCAGTGCACTATAGAAATGGCTGCCCTGGTCAAAAGCAGTGCACTAAAGAATCGGCTGCCCTGGTCAAAAGCAGTGCACTATAGAAATGGCTGCCCTGGTCAAAAGCAGTGCACTATAGAATAGGCTGCCCTGGTCAAAAGCAGTGCACTATAGAATAGGCTGCCCTGGTCAAAAGCAGTGCACTATAGAATAGGCTGCCCTGGTCAAAAGCAGTGCACTATAGAATAGGCTGCCCTGGTCAAAAGCAGTGCACTACAGAATAGGCTGCCCTGGTCAAAAGCAAGGCACTATAGAATAGGCTGCCCTGGTCAAAAGCAGTGCACTATAGAATAGGCTGCCCTGGTCAAAAGCAAGGCACTATAGAATAGGCTGCCCTGGTCAAAAGCAGTGCACTACAGAATAGGCTGCCCTGGTCAAAAGCAAGGCACTATAGAATAGGCTGCCCTGGTCAAAAGCAGTGCACTATAGAATAGTCTGCCCTGGTCAAAAGCAAGGCACTATAGAATAGGCTGCCCTGGTCAAAAGCAAGGCACTATAGAATAGGCTGCCCTGGTCAAAAGCAGTACACTATAGAATAGGCTGCCCTGGTCAAAAGCAGTGCACTATAGAATAGGCTGCCCTGGTCAAAAGCAGTGCACTATAGAATAGGCTGCCCTGGTCAAAAGCAGTGCACTACAGAATAGGCTGCCCTGGTCAAAAGCAAGGCACTATAGAATAGGCTGCCCTGGTCAAAAGCAGTGCACTATAGAATAGTCTGCCCTGGTCAAAAGCAAGGCACAATAGAATAGGCTGCCCTGGTCAAAAGCAGTGCACTATAGAATAGGCTGCCCTGGTCAACAGCAAGGCACTATAGAATAGGCTGCCCTGGTCAAAAGCAAGGCACTATAGAATAGGCTGCCCTGGTCAAAAGCAAGTCAATATAGAATCGGCTGCCCTGGTCAAAAGCAGTGCACTATAGAATAGGCTGCCCTGGTCAAAATCAGTGGACTATAGAATAGGCTGCCCTGGTCAAAAGCAGTGCACTATAGAATAGGCTGCCCTGGTCAAAAGCAGTGCACTATAGAATAGGCTGCCCTGGTCAAAAGCAGTGCACTATAGAATAGGCTGCCCTGGTCAAAAGCAAGGCACTATAGAATAGGCTGCCCTGGTCAAAAGCAGTGCACTATAGAATAGGCTGCCCTGGTCAAAAGCAAGGCACTATAGAATAGGCTGCCCTGGTCAAAAGCAGTGCACTACAGAATAGGCTGCCCTGGTCAAAAGCAAGGCACTATAGAATAGGCTGCCCTGGTCAAAAGCAGTGCACTATAGAATAGGCTGCCCTGGTCAAAAGCAAGGCACTATAGAATAGGCTGCCCTGGTCAAAAGCAGTGCACTACAGAATAGGCTGCCCTGGTCAAAAGCAAGGCACTATAGAATAGGCTGCCCTGGTCAAAAGCAGTGCACTATAGAATAGGCTGCCCTGGTCAAAAGCAGTGCACTATAGAATAGGCTGCCCTGGTCAAAAGCAGTGCACTATAGAATAGGCTGCCCTGGTCAAAAGCAGTGCACTATAGAAATGGCTGCCCTGTTCAAAAGCAGTGCACTATAGAAATGGCTGCCCTGGTCAAAAGCAGTGCACTAAAGAATCGGCTGCCCTGGTCAAAAGCAGTGCACTATAGAAATGGCTGCCCTGGTCAAAAGCAGTGCACTATAGAATAGGCTGCCCTGGTCAAAAGCAGTGCACTATAGAATAGGCTGCCCTGGTCAAAAGCAGTGCACTATAGAATAGGCTGCCCTGGTCAAAAGCAGTGCACTATAGAATAGGCTGCCCTGGTCAAAAGCAGTGCACTACAGAATAGGCTGCCCTGGTCAAAAGCAAGGCACTATAGAATAGGCTGCCCTGGTCAAAAGCAGTGCACTATAGAATAGGCTGCCCTGGTCAAAAGCAAGGCACTATAGAATAGGCTGCCCTGGTCAAAAGCAGTGCACTACAGAATAGGCTGCCCTGGTCAAAAGCAAGGCACTATAGAATAGGCTGCCCTGGTCAAAAGCAGTGCACTATAGAATAGTCTGCCCTGGTCAAAAGCAAGGCACTATAGAATAGGCTGCCCTGGTCAAAAGCAAGGCACTATAGAATAGGCTGCCCTGGTCAAAAGCAGTACACTATAGAATAGGCTGCCCTGGTCAAAAGCAGTGCACTATAGAATAGGCTGCCCTGGTCAAAAGCAGTGCACTATAGAATAGGCTGCCCTGGTCAAAAGCAGTGCACTACAGAATAGGCTGCCCTGGTCAAAAGCAAGGCACTATAGAATAGGCTGCCCTGGTCAAAAGCAGTGCACTATAGAATAGTCTGCCCTGGTCAAAAGCAAGGCACAATAGAATAGGCTGCCCTGGTCAAAAGCAGTGCACTATAGAATAGGCTGCCCTGGTCAACAGCAAGGCACTATAGAATAGGCTGCCCTGGTCAAAAGCAAGGCACTATAGAATAGGCTGCCCTGGTCAAAAGCAAGTCAATATAGAATCGGCTGCCCTGGTCAAAAGCAGTGCACTATAGAATAGGCTGCCCCCGTCAAAATCAGTGGACTATAGAATAGGCTGCCCTGGTCAAAAGCAGTGCACTATAGAATAGGCTGCCCTGGTCAAAAGCAGTGCACTATAGAATAGGCTGCCCTGGTCAAAAGCAGTGCACTATAGAATAGGCTGCCCTGGTCAAAAGCAGTGCACTATAGAATAGGCTGCCCTGGTCAAAAGCAGTGCACTATAGAATAGGCTGCCCTGGTCAAAAGCAAGGCACTATAGAATAGGCTGTCCTGGTCAAAAGCAGTGCACTATAGAATAGGCTGCCCTGGTCAAAAGCAGTGGACTATAGAATCGGCTGCCCTGGTCAAAAGCAGTGCACTATAGAATACGCTGCCCTGGTCAAAAGCAGTGCACTATAGAATGGGCTGCCCTGGTCAATCCGTTTAAGGAACTGTTCTCAATCCTGGGCGATGTAATCCCATTCCATCATCGTATGGCTCCTTTCATTTATTAGTTCATTTCATTTCCCACCGCTCGGTGATGGATCAGCTAGAGGGATCTGCCGTTGCGTTTAGGGCGGCGAGGGATTTCCATGCGCTTCGGCGATGGCCCCAGGGCACCTGGGAGATATCGTGGCGGTGAGTCAGACAAAAATCACCGTCAGGAAGGGGCCACTCCATTAGTCTCGGGCCCATACATGACCCCCAAGAGTGGGGAGCTGAGCTGAGGGGCTAGGCTATATCTTTCAGCACATCCAAATAGGAACGAGGAACTGAATGTGGTTCTTAACCCTCTCGGGTGCACAACTGCAGATACAAATTTGTAGTAGCGCACGCGCACACACACACACACACACACACACCACTTAACTGCTGTGGGTCAGGAGGGCGTATGTCTGTAACCCTACTCACCCCAATCCCACTCACTTCCCCTCTCCATGGCATTGCCTGTTGACACATTGCTCACTGTCTCCCAGCCCGCCTCCCCACCTCCCCACAGGTCGAGTCATGGTGACCCCCAGTCTAAGTGATACTGCACTTAGGCCACAGCCAGGATTAGAACTCAGCAAATTGGCACCGGCTGGAGCCCTGGAAGGGGCATTTTCCCACTACCACACTTTTCTGCCTGTTTCTAATTTTTCTCCATACATTTTAGCTGTCTTTCGCAATCCACTTCTCACCAAGTGGTTAATTTTTTGCTCGGTGCCTGTGCAAGCTACGATCAGATTGGTGCACTGTGATTTTGCGTAACTACTCTGGAGGTTGTCTCGGTGCATGTTTGAACACACCCCACACATACACGCACCACACACACCCTCTGGGTGTGTCAAACAGCGGAAGAACATGTGATTTGCTAAAAGGTTCAACCTTCTACTTATGGAACTCAAGGAGGGCAACTAGTGCTACCATGCCGTTCCCCTCTCAAAAGGCCTCACATGGACTGGGAAATATTCTGATATTGTAAAATGGGGATATTGACTTGCTCAACGTGTGTGAACGTCAGGTGGTGTGTCTGTTGTATAAGGTAAGAGAGACGAGAGGTGAGAATCTCTTTTTTCCCTTTTGTGTTCTTTTTATTTGAAATCCTTTCAAAGAGGTATCTCTGTCAGTGGTGTCTATTCATGGAGGCCAAGGGAAGCCAAGCTTCCCCCAAAAATGTACCAGGAAAAAAATATTTTCCGAGTTTTTCTTTGATTCACATTACCAAAAGTATGTGGACACCTGCTCATTGAACATCTCATTCTAAAATCATGGGCATTAATATGGAGTTCTGGAAAGGCTTTGCACTAGATGTTGGAACATTGCTGTGGGGACTTGCTTCCATTCAGCCACAAGAGCATTAGTGAGGTCAGGCACTGATGTTAGGCCTGGCAATGATTATAAGGGCGATTCTGATCCAGCCATAAATTCATACATTGTGCCCCCTGGCCTGAGAGGATGGAAAGCTCAACATGTAGCTAGATGTAGAAGGCTAATGTTAACTAGGCAGGCTCATCATTGCCCCATGAAAGGAAGTTAGGCTACTGAGCAATCATATTAGCCAGATAGCCTAGGACAACAAAAAATAAAAGCGTGTACTGTATGACAGAGTGATAAACCGTTTCGTCAACAAGAAAGAGAGGAGGATGGCATTGGTGTTTCTCTACAAGTAAGGTGAATCAACATGTTTTTTTCTACCAGTGTGCATGCACACGCACACACACACACACGTACACAAAGAAATCAGCACCATGGACAGCCATGTCATATTTACCTTACGTTGATTGGATTCAATTGTTTGCGGTGTCTTTTAGTTGTCACTGTGTTAGACTAAGCAGAGGGGATTTGATGATGTTGAAATAGTGCTGGAATAGTGGAAGCAGCACCTGTTTAGCGACTAGCGGCAACTCTCCGTGGTTCTAAAAGAATAGTTGTTTAGTAGTAGTGTGGGAAACATTACCTTGCTTGACCATGCTGTAGGTCTGGTACATGCAATATGCTTTGTGGACTTCACCGGACTGGTTGCAATATTTTTTTTCTCTCGCTTGGATTCCCCAGTGGTTTTCCCCACTCGCTGTTACTGCCCTCTGTTAAACAACACAATGATGTATGATGTATTTTTTTTTTTTTAAACAGTCTTCGTCTGCAGACAGAAAACAATCCAGCCTTGAAAATTGAGAGACAACCTCTCGGATTCTGAGGAAAGTCGATAAAAGCCTGCATCCCACTTTCTCCTTTAACAACCGTCACTCAAAGTCTGTTGTAGGAATCATCAAAAGTGTTATATCTTAACTATTAGCCTTCAAACCAACTCTTCACAAAGTACCGTTTTAACAAAAAAAAGAATATAATAAATATTGTGTAATCTAAAAATGACTACACTTTCCTCCATAAAATACACATAACAGTAGCGCTACACATCTTTCTCAGTGATAAATCCCTTTATAACCTTGAAAACAGCGTTACGCTATTACTGTGTCACGCTGATGTAGATACACTGTCTGAGGATGATGAGATCATCAGCAGGTCCCATGTTGGCCTGGCCAGCAGCACCAGCTGCTACAGCCTGGAAAACAGCTGGAGAAGGGAGGCCTCCGACCAGCATGGCAGAGCCCTTTGAGGAACCTACTGGGAAGTAGTCAGGATTGCCCCAGGGATTCCTCCTGTGCCCGCTACACTTCATGAGGGTCTGACAGGGTCAGGCCTCCACTCTGGAAGATACAGTGTTAATTATCCGGGGCACCTCTCAGAGGAAATGGAAGGAGTGAGAGTGAGAGACTGATAGGGTTGAGGCTCCGCTGAGACGTATTGTTGTAGCTAGTATGTTATTCGCAAAGGTTGGCGCTCATACCAACTAACACCTTCATAGACACTACATTACTGCTTACAATATTGCTGACGTGACAGCTGAAGCTACGCTATGCTTCACCGCTAACACAATGGCTAACTTTCAAAAAATGATCAAATCAAATCAAAGTGTATTTGTCACGTGCGCCGAGTACAACAGGTGTAGACCTTACAGTGCCATGCTTACTTACAGGCTCTAACCAATAACGCAAAAAAAAAAGTGTTAGGTGAACAATAGGTAAGTAAAGAAATAAAACAACAGTAAAAAAACAGGCTATATACAGTAACGAGTGGTGATATTGCTAATATTGCAGCAAAGACAGAAAGAGAGTGAGAAAGAGAAAAAAAGACAGCCTAGCACTGGCAGAGCTAATGCTAATTTGGTTGCTAACCAAAAGTCGAGAAGGGGTCAAGGCTCCTCTCAGATGGGCTGTAAGGGCTCTGCCGCGTTCACTCCTGCAGTCCAAGAGTAAACACCCAATAATTGACATTGACCGGCCTCTAAATGGTAGAGGAGGACACTTAATTATGAATATTAAACAGGGCCGACGGTAAACAGCAATATGGAAAATGACGTGCGAAAAATAGGCTCCACTTGTCATTGTTCGGCACGTCAACGAAAGAGAGCGGGAAGCAGAAGAAGAGAAGAAGTCAGGGGGCTGAGGATTTATTTTGTCTTGTCAGGGGGATTTACCTTCTGCTGATGGGTGCCAAATCAGACAGGCCCAAGGAAAGGAGTGTGGTTTACTCCACAAGATTTCAATGGACTATAATGGGGATTGTTCTATTTACTGAGTCTTTATGCACAATGTCAGACTACAGCACTCGTACCTGGTGGCAAAACTGGTTGAACAATCCCAATGGGTTGCGGTTTTGTCCAGTTTTACTAACTGGGGACGCATTTAGTATGGTTAAGCATGGGAGTTTGTTCTTACCACGTGACCAGAACGAGAGAAACTCTAGGACCTAGACTTTAATACATTTTTTTTTGGGACAATAACAAATCAATTTCAAGCTGTTTCTGAGGTGGTGTTGCCGCAATTACGGCGTCCCAAAACCTTCCGATCAGAAGCACTTTGTGGAGTTTGATTCATTCCTAATTATGACTCTGGAAATGCTGGGCTGGGTTCTTTGATAATGACACCCTCCATCATGTCAAATTGAAAATGCCACCATCGCTCGCAGGGGGTTTGATCCTCCATCCTCCGTAACTGTCCCTTTGTTACATCCCACCCCTGCAACATGGTATCATCGCTACGCATCACATTATAAATATTTTTACAAAAAGATGTTTCGTGCTCAATCGGTAAAACCATACAGTCGACTCTTGACATTGACCCGAGCTCTTGACATTGTCTACGCTCAAAGCCCAGGAATGACCGTTATTCTTTTTCGTTTTGCCGTTACCTCCAAATAAGTACATATTATAACTCTAGAAGGACATTAGCATCCAGGCAACATGTCTAAAAAATGATCCACTACTGTAAAGGAAAGAGTTGATCAAACAGCTTATCAATATAAACCAATATCGTGTAAACCAATGTATTGTAGATACAGTGCCTTTGGAAAGTGTTCTTTTCCACATTTTGTTACGTACAGCCTTATTGTAAAATGTATTAAAACAATTTTTCCCCTCCTCATCAATCTACACACAATACCCCATAACGACAAGGCAAAAACAGTTGTTTTTTTGGAAACTTTTGCTAATTTATAATTTAAAAAAATGAAATATCACATTTACATAAGTATTCAGACCCTTTACTCAGTACTTGGTTGAAGCACCTTTGGCAGCGACTACAGCATTGAGTCATCTTGGGTGTGACGCTACAAGCTTGGCACACCTGTATTTGGGGAGTTTCTCCCATTCTTCTCTGCAGATCCTCTCAAGCTCGGTCAGGTTGGATGGGGAGCGTTACTGCACAGCTATTTTCAAGTCTCTCCCGAGATGTTCGATTGGGTTCAAGTCCAAGCTCTGGCTGGGACACTCAAGAACATTCAGAGACTTGTCCAGAAGCCACCCCTGCTTAGGGTCATTGTCCTTTTGGAAGGTGAACCTTCGCCCCAGTCTGAGGTTCTGAGCGCTATGGAGCAGGTTTTCATCAAGGATATCTCTGTATTTTTCTCAGTTTATCTTTGCCTCAAACCTGACTAGCCTCCCAGTCCCTGCCGCTGAAAAACATCCCCACAGCATGATGCTGCAACCACTATGCATCACTGTAGCGATGGTGCCAGGTTTCCTCTAGACGTGTCGCTTGGCATTCAGGCCAAAGAGTTCCTTTTGGCAAACACCAAGCAGGCTGTCATGTGGCTTTTACTGAGGAGTGGCTTCTGTCTGGCCACTGTACCATAAAGGACTGATTGGTGGACTGCTGTAGAGATGGTTGTCCTTTTGGAATGTTCTCCCATCTCCACAGAGGAACTCTAGAGCTCTTTCAGAGTGACCATCGGGTTCTTTGTCAACTCCCTGACCAAAGCCCTCCCCCCCGATTGTTCAGTTTGGCCTTGCGGCCAGCTCTAGGAAGAGTCTTGCTGGTTCCAAACTTCTTCCATTTAAGAATGATGGAGGGCACTGTGTTCTTGTGGACCTTCAATGCTGCATGAATGTTTTGGTACCCTTCCCCAGATCTGTGCCTCGATACAATCCTGTCTCGGAGCTCTACGGACAATTCCTTCGACCTCATGAATTGGTTTTTGCTGTGACATCTACTGTCAACTGTGGTACCTTTTATAGACAGTTGTGATTTGAATTTACCACAGTTGGACTCAAGTCAAGTTGTAGAAACATCTCAAGGACGATCAATACAAACAGGATGCACCTGACCTCAATTTCGAGTCTCATAGCAAAGGATCTGAGTACTTATGTAAATAAGGTATTTCTTTTTTCTATCTTAAATACATTTGGTAAAATTTCTAAAAACTTGTTTTCACTTCATAATTATAGGGTACTGTGTGTATTTTTTATTGAATCCATTTTAGAATAAGGCTGTAACGTAACAACATGTGGAAAAATTCAAGGATACTGAATATATGACTATTATAAAATTATCTAAATTAATACTCTCTCTCTCTAATAAGTATTTACAAATCAACACAAAGCACATAATTGACAAACATACAAGTGTTGAAGATCTGAATGGAAGATCTCTCTATCCACCACTCTCTCTCTGTCTTCTCCGACATATCTCAAGTGCCAGATGTCACCGGTTGGCTGCTGTCAGAATCATTTTATCAAGTGCCAATCACATTTTAGGTCTATACTCATCCCTCGAATTCCCCCTATGTAAAGCGACTGAGGCGGAAAATACTGCAATTTGAAACGGTTTCTTCCTCAACAGCAGCTATCATCAAACAACGCTCTTTCCCCCAGTGTCCCCCTTGATTTTCCATGACATGACGAGACTCTCGAATGAAGTGGACACGGACTGAATGATTCATGGCGGGGGGAAAAAAACGTCAACAGAAACGACTTCTAAAAGACAAACAAAATGCCTTGACACCCAGAGGCAAACTACACCTCACATACCCAAGGCTTTTAACACGCACATAATGCAACGACTATTAAACAAACGAAAAGGGGTCAAGAAAGACAGCCCTTCCCCTTTTCCTGTGACCTTCACGCCAATTCCAAGAAAGAAAAAGAAAACACACAGGAATAAGAGTGTGACAAAAACGATTGCCTCAACTCGGTGAGAAACGACATCGTTGTGTCGGCAAACCCGATGCCGTGTGTGCTAAAACGTCATTGGCTGGCGCGTTAAGGGGGAGGTGTTAGCGGTCTGATTGACATTTCCATGGATTGGACATTTTCAGCCTATACTTTCAGCTGTACCTATACAAATATAATTCCCTCTGCCTTGTCTTGACAAACGAGCAAGTCGTTCTGATGTTGAGTAACGTAGAAGCTAAACGCTCCTTCAACACCCTGCGTGTATTATCCAGCACCTGTTGGGAAGTGAACCCCAAAAACGTCAACCATGACATAATAAATCCAATCCAATTTTATTGGTCACATACACATGGCTAGCAGATGTTAATGCGAGTGTAGCGATCTAGCTCCGGCCGTGCAGTGATATCTAACAGTTTCACAACAACCACCTTATACACACAATTGTAAAATAATGAATGAGAATATGTACATATAAATATATGGATGAGCGATGGCTGAACGGCATAGGCAAGATGCAGTAGATGGTATAGAGTAGAGTGTGAGATGAGTAATGTAGGGTGTGTAAACATTATATAAAGTGGCATTGTTTAAAGTGACTAGTGATACATTTATTACATCCTTTTTTAAATTATTAAAGTGGCTAGAGATTTGAGTCAGTATGTTGGCAGCAGCCAGTCAATGTTAGTTATGGCTGTTAAACAGTCTGATGGCCTTGAGATAGGAGCTGTTTTTCAGTCTCTCGGTCCCAGCTTTGATGCACGTACAGATGCAGGTCATCATACAGGTGACCTCACCTTCTGGATGATAGCGGGGTGAACAGGCAGTGGCTCGGGAGGTTTTTTTGATCCTTTTGGCCTTCCTGTGACATCGGGTGGTGTAGGTGTCCCGGAGGGCAGGTAGTTTGACCCCACTACTCTCTAGAGAGCCTTACGGTTGTGGGCGGAGCAGTTTCCGTACCAGGCTGTGATACTCGATTGTGCATCTGTAAAAGTTTTTTCTTGTAACAAGCCAAATTTCTTCAGCCTCCTGAGGTTGAAGAGGCGCTGTTGCGCCTCCTTCACCACGCTGTCTGTGTGGGTGGACCATTTCAGTTTGTCCGTGATGAACAGGAAGAGGAACACACTCCGTATTACAATAGTAATGCTATTTTGCTTAAATCTATGCCATTTATCCAGATCAACTTGCAGTAGCACATGGATATATTCTCATTACAGGTGGCTCCAGCGGGAATCAAACCGACGATCCTGGCATTACTGACACCGTGCTCTACGAACTGAGCCACTCCAGACCACTGTGTGCGTGAATCTTATTCTGTACCTGTTGGGGCGTGAACCCAAACACATGCACCATTATATAGTCTTGTTCCCAGCCTATTGCCACGTTCCCAGGTTATTACAGCACTAATGATGCGCTAACAAACAATGCTGGACATTGGGCCTTTATACAGTAATACACTCTACACGCTTCCCCCGCCACATACACGCAGGGCTGCAGGGTCGTGTCTATACTACTCTGTACTGAGAGCAGTGGGTCTGAAGCCAATGCCACAGGGGAGCACGTCATCATCTCCATATCTGCTCTTTGCATACACAGACACACACACACACGCACACACACACAAACTGCATTATTAACCCCTGAGTGCCAAGACACAATGCCCAGCTCTCCTTCCCACCGGTGAGCCTGGGTACACGAGAGCCACACAGCCAGTGAACAGTACATCTAGTACAGTCTGGGATGTTAACAGTAAACATGTACATCTAGTACAGTCTGGGATGTGAACAGTAAACATGTACATCTAGTGCAGTCTGGGATGTGAACAGTAAACATGTACATCTAGTGCAGCCTGGGATGTGAACAGTAAACATGTACATCTAGTACAGTCTGGGATGTGAACAGTAAACATGTACATCTAGTGCAGTCTGGGATGTGAACAGTAAACATGTACATCTAGTGCAGTCTGGGATGTGAACAGTAAACATGTACATCTAGTGCAGTCTGGGATGTGAACAGTAAACATGTACATCTAGTGCAGTCTGGGATGTGAACAGTAAACATGTACATCTAGTGCAGACTGGGATGTGAACAGTAAACATGTACATCTAGTGCAGTCTGGGATGTGAACAGTAAACATGTACATCTAGTGCAGCCTGGGATGTGAACAGTAAACATGTACATCTAGTGCAGTCTGGGATGTGAACAGTAAACATGTACATCTAGTGCAGTCTGGGATGTGAACAGTAAACATGTACATCTAGTGCAGCCTGGGACGTGAACAGTAAACATGTACATCTAGTGCAGCCTGGGATGTGAACAGTAAACATGTACATCTAGTGCAGTCTGGGATGTGAACAGTAAACATGTACATCTAGTGCAGCCTGGGATGTGAACAGTAAACATGTACATCTAGTGCAGTCTGGGATGTGAACAGTAAACATGTACATCTAGTACAGTCTGGGATGTGAACAGTAAACATGTACATCTAGTACAGTCTGGGATGTGAACAGTAAACATGTACATCTAGTGCAGCCTGGGATGTGAACAGTAAACATGTACATCTAGTGCAGCCTGGGATGTGAACAGTAAACATGTACATCTAGTACAGTCTGGGATGTGAACAGTAAACATGTACATCTAGTGCAGTCTGGGATGTGAACAGTAAACATGTACATCTAGTGCAGCCTGGGATGTGAACAGTAAACATGTACATCTAGTGCAGTCTGGGATGTGAACAGTAAACATGTACATCTAGTACAGTCTGGGATGTGAACAGTAAACATGTACATCTAGTACAGTCTGGGATGTGAACAGTAAACATGTACATCTAGTGCAGCCTGGGATGTGAACAGTAAACATGTACATCTAGTGCAGCCTGGGATGTGAACAGTAAACATGTACATCTAGTACAGTCTGGGATGTGAACAGTAAACATGTACATCTAGTGCAGTCTGGGATGTGAACAGTAAACATGTACATCTAGTGCAGCCTGGGATGTGAACAGTAAACATGTACATCTAGTGCAGCCTGGGATGTGAACAGTAAACATGTACATCTAGTGCAGCCTGGGATGTGAACAGTAAACATGTACATCTAGTGCAGCCTGGGATGTGAACAGTAAACATGTACATCTAGTGCAGCCTGGGATGTGAACAGTAAACATGTACATCTAGTGCAGCCTGGGATGTGAACAGTAAACATGTACATCTAGTACAGTCTGGGATGTGAACAGTAAACATGTACATCTAGTGCAGCCTGGGATGTGAACAGTAAACATGTACATCTAGTGCAGTCTGGGATGTGAACAGTAAACATGTACATCTAGTGCAGTCTGGGATGTGAACAGTAAACATGTACATCTAGTGCAGCCTGGGATGTGAACAGTAAACATGTACATCTAGTACAGTCTGGGATGTGAACAGTAAACATGTACATCTAGTGCAGCCTGGGATGTGAACAGTAAACATGTACATCTAGTGCAGCCTGGAATGTGAACAGTAAACATGTACATCTAGTACAGTCTGGGATGTGAACAGTAAACATGTACATCTAGTGCAGTCTGGGACGTGAACAGTAAACATGTACATCTAGTACAGTCTGGGATGTGAACAGTAAACATGTACATCTAGTGCAGTCTGGGATGTGAACAGTAAACATGTACATCTAGTACAGTCTGGGATGTGAACAGTAAACATGTACATCTAGTACAGTCTGGGATGTGAACAGTAAACATGTACATCTAGTGCAGTCTGGGATGTGAACAGTAAACATGTACATCTAGTACAGTCTGGGATGTGAACAGTAAACATGTACATCTAGTACAGTCTGGGATGTGAACAGTAAACATGTACATCTAGTGCAGTCTGGGATGTGAACAGTAAACATGTACATCTAGTACAGTCTGGGATGTGAACAGTAAACATGTACATCTAGTGCAGCCTGGGATGTGAACAGTAAACATGTACATCTAGTGCAGTCTGGGATGTGAACAGTAAACATGTACATCTAGTGCAGCCTGGGATGTGAACAGTAAACATGTACATCTAGTGCAGCCTGGGATGTGAACAACGCAGACCTGATAAAGGACTTATGGTCAAAACACTGTCAACATGTCAAATGAAAGTCATTGCAGAAAAGGAGAATAGATTACAGTTTGGATAGTCTATTTGACCTCCTGTGTTTGAATTGAACAATGTAAGACGCATACTGGAAGAGAGAGAAGCCAGCACCCGCATTGATATAGCTCTGTGCTGGATCTAGGATCAGGTCTCGCTGTCCTTGTAATCTTATCATTTATAATTTAGAAGACAAAACTGATCCTAGATCAGCATGCCTACTCTGAGAAGAGGTATAAAGACGGGCCCAGATGCTTTGCTAAAACGTAAATGAGGTTGGGGAGCTCTGGCAGGCAGGGAATGGATGGAGTTGGGCAGGCGGCGGGGGGGTACATTTTGGGTGGCAGAGTTTGATGCTCTTTCTCCCTCTTTTCTGGGCCATCAGAGCTATCAAAGATGTACACAGCGGAAGCTGGTGAGAGGCGTACTCTGACTCATCCGACAGGCAGAACAAAGTTCCCCCCTGGTCGACTGGCGCGAGGCACTAAGGACACAACAGCAGCAGCACGGCGTGCGTCCCAAATGGAACCCTTATTCCCCGACAAAAGTAGGGCACTATAAAGGGAATAGGGTGCCTTTGGACGCAGACACAGTGTTTGATACAACATTTTTTTTCTGATGCCGGTGCCATTATAGCCTAGCACACCGCTGGGAAGCAGACACACACACACACACTCTCTCACAATAAGCAGAAGGACACATTCATACATACACACTGACTCTCACACACACACACACACACACACACACACACACACACACACACACACACACACACACACACACACACACACACACACACTCTCACAATAAGCAGAGGGACACATTCATACATACACACTGACTCTCTCACACACACACACACACACACACACACACACACACACGACAAAAAGGTACACATACACGCGCACTTACACACAGGAACCCATTTGCATGAAACGGATAGAACATCCAAATGTAGGATGCTAGAACACAAGGCACAGAGAAGACTACAGCCACAGACCCACACAAAATAACAGATGGGCTTCCTCCCCACTGGTCAGAGGTCGGCCCCCCCTCCCCCCTCCCCCCCGGGGATTGTTTTATTATGCAGTGTAGCCCACTATCTATAGCTATATACCATATTTAGTTGCTATTTATAAACTTAAAAAAAAAAAAAAAAAATGACACATGAAATAGCCTAACAACGTAGAGGCCTACAGTAGCTACAGTATGCGACTGCGTCGCCTTGCATTTTTGTGTGCAAATGTTTTCACCGCAGGCTTTAGGTCCAGGTTGCGAGCCCGACTATTTCCGATACGGAGTATTGCCATGCAACAAATTCATTCCTGAATATTTGTGCATT
Organism: Oncorhynchus mykiss; assembly: GCF_013265735.2. Lineage (NCBI taxonomy): Eukaryota > Metazoa > Chordata > Actinopteri > Salmoniformes > Salmonidae > Oncorhynchus > Oncorhynchus mykiss. Next base: position 56,164,830 of record NC_048574.1, read on the forward strand.
ATACGTCCATTGCGCTGCACACAACTTAAACTTAGTCTTGAATGACGCATGCCAACATACTGTATACTGGAGATAAAGGACTGTTGATATTGCAACACAATCAAATGATCTGTTAATGGTCACATACACGTGGTTAGCAGATGTTAATGCAAACACCAGTTCATCAGAACAAAATCGCAAACCGCTAAAGATGATAATCTGTTTGATTCTGCCAACCTATAGTGTGTCCAGTATCCAGGCGACCAGCCCCCAGTGCTTCCTATATATACACGTAATCTCCATCGATAACGTGTTGAAGCCGGCGATCAAGGAGAACGAGAGGCTCAATTGAAGACGTTTCAGAACTGCTGTGCTTGAAGTACCACACCCGTCTGCACAGTTTCCCTGACGTTGCTACGGCAATCATGCTGTTCTTACCATCCATGTAACTGTCGCTTCTGTGAGAAATTGTTTTCTAAACTACAACTCGTAAAGAACTACCTAGGAAGCATTAGGCTCTTGGCCTGATAGGAGCTGTAGAACACCTGAGTAAGCTCCACTCATCACACGGGCACCGTTGTAGCCTTGACTACGCAATATCCCCTCACTTTCAATAAGTTACAAAGGCCTGAGACACTTTTTCAGTCGCATTCCTGAACCCAAGAAAACAAACACTTAGCTTCCTAGTAGATATGGAAATGAAAATGGTTTATGACTGACTTTTTGGAGGGTTACTGTCAAATTGATATATACAAGTTTAAACAATATACATCGATGACAGGTGCATGGGCCACCAGAGCTTGTGGGCCCCCCTTCCTTGCGGGGGCTGCGGGGGGGGTGCGGTATGGCATGTTCCTCTCGCATGGGCTTTTTCAACACAAGTTACCCTCAAGTTACCCTCTTAATCGTGACCTTTTACTGTTGTTAATTAGGCTACTGACAAAACAAAACTTTGAGTCATTTCCTGCACCATGAATGCATCAACGCATCATGCATTGAATAAACTGTATTGATTTGCAGAGGGGAAACTGAATTGGTCATCATTATCATGGATAGTGAATGGGTTAAAGACCGGCATTTGGGCATCACCACCCCACCGTGTCAACTGCATGGTTGGCACGAAACCGCCTGGCCTCCAATCAGTGACGACGAAGAAGAAACTGAATAAATCGATTTCCCAAGCCCAGCACCCAGATGTTTACTGAGGCACACACAAAGCATCAGCACCGGAACACATCTCCGGGGAGGTGTTACCCGGGGCGACAGGCTTGTTCCTGTCGTGACATGCCCTGGTTGCCGCTGAGGCTCCTGGTGTTCCCAGTGTCTTTGTTTCGTATACTGCACCCCCCTGTCGATAACGGGGCGTCTCTGGAGCGGGGAAGGGGTGAGGGAGATGGGCAGACGTTTCAACGTAGGCAAACAACTTTTGATCAAGTAATCAGACGTTTCATTTTGACTGGCTGGAAGGATGTTTTTTCTCTCCACATACAGTTATGAGCAGCTACAATGACTAGCACTTTAGTCACATACAGTAGGCAGCCAACCATTTCTTGGAGAGTACTGATATTGAAGTCTCCCAATCAGAAAATGCTATTCAAATCTTATAAATCCTCACATTTCACAATAACCAACAAAAGCAGGGCCTACATCCTGCAGTAGAAAACTCCCCACCCATCCAGCCCAGAGATGACCAACTGTAGCCTATAACTGAGAGTTGTGAATGGAATTGCCATCTGCTGGAGGTTACCCTCCATGGCAGCCCCCCCCCCCCTTCCCGCATACGGCAGCCCCTTTCTGGGTAGCTCTGTGCACTGACCCCCTTCCCCACCCGTCCTTCTCCTGCCCGTCCACATTATCTCAGCAGAGGGCCAATTAGCCATCATCATCTGGCCTGTTTTGTCGAGGTGCGTCAGGCAGCCGAACTCCCTCTGATCCAATAGTGGATTTAAATAATGGATCTGTAATCAGGAGGCTGTTAATTATGAGTCTCTGGCGAACCCTCTGTCAACTTAATCTGATGACGAGGCAGGCCGAGGCAGACCACTCTATCAACTCAATGTGATGCTGACGAGGCGGAGGCAGAGTGAGAGACAGACAGGGAGGACAGTGAGGGAGTAATTAAGTGAAGGGGGAAGGGGGGGGGGTATGCATGGGAATCATGCCTGTTTGGGTGTCGCTTTAATGATGTGTCATGTTGTGTGTGTGTGTGTGTGTGTGTGTGTGTGTGTGTGTGTGTGTGTGTGTCCATGTGTGTGAAGCCCATCTATATACAACTTCTACTGCACAAAACATCTTCGATAGTTTGTCTAGTCCACACTTTTCCAGATGATGGATTTCAAATTGCTATTAAACAACTTTTCTCTTTGATTCACAAATACATTGTCCCACTGAAAATGTGTACTTTCCATCACACTGGAAAGAACATAATTGGGAGAGTATAATTGGGAGACGTGTACTCGATAGACATGCTTTGCTCGGTTGACTAGAGCGTTGTGCTAATTTGAACGAGGACAAAAAACTCTTCCACTGCCATATAAGAGCTCCTGCCACGAGGACAAGTTCACTGTCAATACTGTTTTCACCAATGAAATGTCCCAACAAGCTGATCTGATGGCACCAATGGCATTGTATCCCTATCTGCCAGTGGTATTCAAAGTCGGGGTCGGGAATTGCAAATTTGGGAACCAAAAATTAAGAGTACAAACTATTTTGAACAATATATAAACATTTTTGAGAAAAAAAAGGAAAATAAAAATGAAAAAAAGGTCAATAAATGTATTGGTTCTCTTACTTTTGATAAGAGAGATGAACATGTAATGAATTGAAGGTTATTTGTTGATGTGAAAATCGAAATGTACCGATTTTAAGGTTGTGATTAGACTCGTGGTGGGGTGGGTCGCCCGGATTCCTGGCAATTTCTGGCACCAGTTGAAAAAGTTATACCTCTGCTCTACGCTAATAAATGGCAACATTTCAACGGAACAATTAGAGGCTCGCACAACAACGCTGACTTGAATAAATCCTCTCAGAGAAAAGGGATGACACTAGGTCTCAAATGACACCCTATTCCTTTTATTAGGTGCTACACATAGTGGAAGGATAGGGTCGAGTTTCATAGATTTCCACTGATAGAAGACCTCTTCAGACAGCGACATTAACAGAAGAACAGGTGGACTCAAGTGATCCCTTATTGAGTACGAATGTACTGAGTACTATCAGACATAAGCGCACACACACACACACACACACACACACACACACACACACACACACACACACACACACACACACAAACGACTACTGCACGTGTGTGTGTCCGTGTCCAAATTGCACCTTACGCATGGACCCAGATACGGCCTTAGCCGTAGAGCCTTATGGGTCGGTGGGACTCGAGAGCCAGCCTGAGCCAGCTGTGGCCACCAACAAGAAATGACTCACTGGAAATGGTTTACTGCCAAGGGCAAGAATCAATAAGAAGCCACAGTTCTACCCATTGGGTTAAGTAATAGAAAAAGTGAGGAAAAAGAGTCGGAACAAAAAGAAGGGGATGCATCTGATGCTGCTATTTGTTGACCCTACTCAGACCCCAGTCAAGAGGCTATCAGTAGTTCTATCAACCAAGAGGAACGAGCTACGGGCAGCTAGCTATCCGTGCGAGGGGGAGCTTTTGTGGCTCTGGAACTATTAGAAATCTGACATTGGCCGGGAACATTGCGACAGGCTTTTGCAGCAGCAGACACAAATCTGAGACAGCCAACCAATATCCTTTTTTAAAACAAGATACACAACAAAAAAAAACAAAAGACAAAGACGATGCGGGGAAGAAAAAAAATGGCTATGTTCGTCAGGGGGACTCTAAGAAAGGCAAAGGACAAAGGCAATCAGACGTAGCTGTAAACAAAGCTTAAATGCTGATCTCTCCTCTAGCTCAAGTGTAATTAACTTGCGAGAGAATGATTAAGCCGAAACCACCACCATTGCATAACGGCTGTAATTCTTCAAGGGGTACTTACACTTCAGCATCTCTATAACTCGGCAGAGCCAAGGTGACTAAGGGTAAATGAGGAAATGGATAATAACACTCCCAACATACTTCTACTATCAAAAACAGCCTTACCAAACGCAACATGTTTTTAAAATGCCACCCTACTTTCTAGATAGTGCACTACTTTTGGCCTGAGCACCCTATTCCCTACATAGGCCACTGCTTTTAACCAGACCACCTATTCCATAGTAGGGTGTCATTTGAGACGAAGCCTTGGTGGTAGTGCAGTGAGAAGAGTAGCCAACATATTGCCCAATGGGAATCGAGTATGTCTCGTAGCCATGTCCAGGTATGACAGCTAATGAGAATGTACGAGGTTAAAGCCGATAGCCATTAGTCTGGAGTTATTGATGTGTGTTGAACCAGGCTACTCTCTACAGTGAGAGTCTGGTGTCTAGTCCATTCAATCACGGAGGGTCTGTCGATGTCCATCCGCCACAGTGCCAGGCAGCGGTGGCCATTTGGGATTTTTTTTGAGTCTCATCTACACTCTGGTGAAGGAATGAACTCCCATGTATCTATCTAGGTGTCAAGAGTTAAACATTAAGGCTGCAAAGTTTCATGGCCGGTAGGCTGGTGAGTGCAATAGCGTCAGAGCTCAGCGTTTGCGCAATGAATGACGCAAGTGAGAAGTTCGCTAACCAGCCAGCGTCCTTAGTAAATCCATTGTGTTAGCATACCGTAGATAAAATCGCTAATAGAGCAGAAAAAATGAAGGGAATATAATAGTATGTTGATTACGCATAACCAATGTAAACAACACAAACACAATCTACGTTTTATTAACAGTAAGCACCAACTTATTATTTTGTTAATTCCACGTCCTCAGTAACTGCCTAGCGTGGTTTGCATTGATTAACCTAGCATTAGCCTAGCGAAGGACACGCTACACCTATTAGCACAAAACAGAAGGCAAACGAAGATGGATTTTGCGTGTGGAGAAGAGAGTCTCTTTCAGAATGCAAAGCTACTGTAGTTGAGCCCAACAGTGCAACACATCTGACATGTTACCAGTGGTTCAGAGTGTCAGAGCACAGGAAACATCCGGGTTAAGGGGTTGGATTCCAGCGTGAGGCAACATAAACTGAATATATCTGTCAATGTTGACAGTTCAGCAATTAGCTTGTAATAAAAGCATTTGCTGGAGGACATTTTGTGCTTGTGCTCACATATTCACATGCCTTCGAAAGACAGTACCTTTAAATGGAGCGAAAGGGGACTTTTTTTGTTGTTGTTGTGGGGGCTCTCGTCACGAACGTCTGTCTACGTCCCACAGAGGGGCCAATGTTGACCTTCCCTGGCCGCCCATGGGTAGGCATTCACATGGGGATGAGTAGGCCTCTCTGCACCCTGATGAGCCGCTCTGAGCTGCTCTGGGCTACACGGATAGCGTGACAGCAGTTTTCAGAACGGAAGAAAAGGAAGAAGAGAGGAATGAATCACGGCACACAAAGTCTCTCTCTCTCTCTCTCTCTCTCTCCCGCTCCCTAAAGTTGACTGGCCCACACATTAGTTCCACAGAGATGGCGATTTCACTTGAGATGTTTTAATTTGTTCTGCATTTTCATCTCTGGGCTCTCAGACGACGTTCTGTCATTTCGGTCTCATTTCCGGGGATGCGGAAGTCCCCACAGCAAAAGAAGCATGCCATGTTCTCCTCCCAATTTTCTCCAGTCGAATGTCCCCCTTTTCCTAAATTACACAGAAAATCATCTTGGTTTCTTTGAATGTTCATGAATCAAAATAGAAGGGGAGGGAAGGGTAATGCCCTAGTTTCCCCAAACGCTGCTATCCTCCCTATAGTTGAGTCAACCCCACCAGAAGAATCAATGGCGTGGTTTGAAGGAACAAATGAAGGTTATCGTTCAGATGAGTCGAGATGCCTATCTGCCCCCACCGCCCATCTTTAATAGGATTGCGTGTGCTTGTGTATAGGTGCATGCATGGTTGTGTGTGCATGTCCATGCACGCACGCACCTGCACACGTGTCTGCTCTCTCCACATCCACAACCTCTTAAAAAGTCTAAAACGGATGGCCCGGGTTACTCCTATCTCCTGTTTGCTGTGTTAAGTCATTACGGTGCTACCAACTCATTAGCTGGTGCAGCCATCCATCCATTACGGGGCTGAAGAGAAATGGGCTGAGATAGACGAGCAGGAGAGAGATATATCTGACTGGGAGACGTCGTCCACATTCCATAGTTTTATTTCTCCCCCCTCCTGGTGCATTATATGCCTCTTCCTGCTGTGAAAGCTTTGCAGTGGCACCACTCTCAAGGCGTGAAAACAGCAACAACAACAGAAAAACATAAGAAGGCGAAGGAACATGTTTGGGTGGAGCATCATTAACGAGTGCTCAAGATAAGTCTTTGGCATTCAGAGCTCAAAACAGCACGACGCTGCTCCTTCAAATTGGCTAATCTTTGTTGGAATAGCTGCAGTGTGAATGTGTCAGTCGTGAATGTCAGTTAAATCGGTTACTTAATTATGAATGAGAAATGAGTGACAGCAGAGGTAAAGCAAAGGTGAGAGTAGGTTCTCTGTCGCCGTCTAACTTTCCTATAACTGCTGCTAGTAAACCCAGGTCTAGGAACTGTTGATGGCTTTCCTTAGACAAATAGTAATTTAGAATTTCAGAGTAGGAGTGCAGATCTAGGATCAGGTCCCCCCTGTCCATATAATCATCTTCATTATGTAAAAAAAAAAAAAAGCAAAACTGATCCTAGATCACCATTCTTTATTAGACACTTTAGGAATACGAGTCCTGGTATAGTAACCCTCGCTAGCTGCTGACGATGTTTCCCTGGTCTTCTGTGTAGACAGACCGACACGCCAATTACCAGATGAGTCAGGGCCGACATAGCACTTTTTACTTCCTGATTAAATCCTTTATTTCACAGCAGAACGCCCAGCAAGGAGGCATGATGTAAAAGTTATGTCTGCTGTCAGAAAGGAGGGAGGGAGGGAGGGTGGCATGATTACGTCATGTAAGGGACCAAATTGTCAGATTTGTCACAGCCCATTGTCCTTGGAATTTAACAGGAGTGAGATGACAAGGGTTGGGAAAGACGGACGGGATCCATGAACCAGGGAACCCTAGGAGCTGGGAGCGTGGGGACCTCCTGAGAGGAAAATATTACGTTACGCTGTCCGTCTCTAAGTGGCAACAGATCAAATCTGGACTCGCACTGGACAGCCGAGTCCTCAAACAACCGTGATGAAAGAGACACGGCAGGCAGCATTCAGTGTTATCAAATGCAGATTTACTTGATCGAGTTTGGTTTGACTCTTTTCAGTTCAATGGACAAGGAAATAAAAGCTAGGACATATCAATGCAAAGAGCTTAATCACAGTGTGTGAATTGTAGAGTCCCTGACTAAAGCCCTTCCCCCCCGATTGTTCAGTTTGGCCTTGCGGCCAGCTCTAGGAAGAGTCTTGCTGGTTCCAAACTTCTTCCATTTAAGAATGATGGAGGCCACTGTGGTCTTGGGGTCCTTCAAAGCTGCAGACATTTTTCGGTGCCCTTCCCCAGATCTGTGCCTCAACACAATTCTGTCTTGGAGCTCTACGGACAATTACTTCAACCTCATGGCTTGGTTTTGGCTCTGACATGGACTGTCAACTGTGGGACCTTATTTGGACAAGTGTGTGCCTTTCCAAATCATGTCCAATATATTGAATTTACCACAGGTGGACTCCAATCAAGTTGTAGAAACATCTCAAGGATGATCAATGGAAACAGGATGCACCTGAGCGCAATTTCGAATCTCAAGTGCTTGAATACTTATATAAATAAGGTATTTCTGTTTTTATATTTAATAAATTGCAAAAAATTCTACAAACCTGTTTTCACTTTATCATTATGGGGTATTGTGTGTAGATTGCTGAGTATTTAAAAAAAAATGTAATCCATTTTAGAATAAGGCTGTAATATAACAAAATGTGAAAAGAATCAAAGGGTCTGAATACTTTCCGAATGCACTGTACACCATATTCAAATGAGGCACTATAAACTGTACAGCTGCATAAGTTACCAATATATGTGTGAATAAGTGTGTATAATCAATGCATATAATAACATTGATCACAAATCATACATCTTATTTCATAACATTATTATTATGGCATCTGCATTGTTATGTAATTATGCAGCATCAGCCCCATTGGTTCAGCCAGGAGTTTGGCACATTTCTCAGCTGGAGGGATAGAATGCATATAGAACATCCTTTCAATCATTAGTGGAATATTCATCAGCAATAATGAGGGAGACTGAATTCTACAAGAAGAGAAGAAGCAGATATTGTAGATGGTTTCAATTTATTACTGGGAGGGTGAGAGAGAGAGAGCGAGAGAGAGATTCTGAGCTTCAATAAAGCCCCGGTTTTAAGCCCGGCCCCTTTTGAATATGGAAATGTTTCAAACTGAAATCGAGCGAGAGAGAGAGAGAGAGAGAGAGAGAGAGAGAGAGAGAGAGAGAGAGAGAGAGAGAGAGAAATCGAGCGAGAGCGAGAGAGAGAAGAAGGTGGAGGGTAGAGAGAGAGAGAGAGAGAGAGAGAGAGAGAGAGAGAGAGTGGGGCCAGTCTGAATTGTGAGTGGCTTACGACACTCAGTGAACAGACGGTGCCTCTGCATGCTCTGCCGGTACACTAGTCTGCTGCAAGCGAGGGATCGAAGTGAAGAGTGCTCTGCCTCTCCTCTCCATCCCTGTCACACACCGCCTCTGCCTCCCTACTAGCAGCCTCCTCAGCCTCTCAGCCTTCCAGCCTCCACCAGCAAACTCCCTCCAGCCGACCAGGGAAAAACACCACTAACAACACAAGTGGATATGAACAGAACCCAAAAGACAGAAGGACGCAGGAGTCAAGGGGCTTCTCACAGGAGATAAGAGGGGATCTAAAAGAAGGATACTAAAAAGAAAGTAGAAAAAAACTAAGGGGAAAACAGAGAGAGAGAGAGAGAGAGAGAAGAGAATGAGAGAGACCCTGGCATTACCCATCCTTATCCTTCCAATACATATTTTCTGAAGCGCACCGGTCGGTCACTAAAATAATAATGACAGAGTTGACTGGATTTAAGCCGTGCAGGTCAGCGATCGCTTCAAGTGACGGACGGTAATTTGTGTTGACAGATCTGCCCCCAGTCTTTATCGAGAGAGAGTTTTGAGTTAGTCTTTTCCTCTCCTTTCTTGGTTGGCTTGGTTTTTCCTCTGTTCTCCTCTTCGGATCATCGCAGCAGTAGTGACTGCAGAGGAGCAGGAGGGAGAGAGCGAGCGAGAGAGAGAGAGCGAGGAGGCACGGCACTCATGCATGCAGCCGAGCAGGAAACTTGCACTTCCTAACCAGCATCCACTTGGATTTCTTGGGTCTTTTCTGGCTTCTTTCACACGAGGAGAACTAAGACATTGTAAGCCTGCCAGGATCTGGTATTCTGGCTGAAAAGGACGAGAGGGAGGGGGGGCAAATTTGTACCACACTGGGGTCCTTTTTTAGATTCACACATAATTAGTGCGGGCACAAAGGAAGTCGCTGAATAGGGGATGTCCGTCTCTGGATAGGGGTGAGTAGGATTCCTTTCATACATGATCGCTCGGTGAAGAAAGCATTTTTTACCCGCTTCGGCTCTCATCTTGCCCCCTGATATCTAACATGAGCAAAGTGACTTGCCCTTTATCCCTCTCCCCTGTTCTTTTCTTTTTTTCCACCACACTGGATTCCTCTTCCTTTCTATAAGTAAATACCTTGGGGGAAAAAACACACACACGCACAACACAATTCACTACAAGAAAGGGAATACAAAAACAATACAAGAGCTGGTTTCCTGCCGGGGAGAGATTACACATTACGATGTGAACCATGACAGAATAATACCGGAACGATTCCAATGGACATTTTCTCTGCGGATCTATCCGAGGATTTTCAGGCTGATGGATTTCCTTCTAATAGGCTTGTACCTAAAGTGGCCCCTGAGGAAGCCCCCTGGGTTGATACTGTTGCTGTGGTGCTCGCTGGGCATCGTGCTCAAAATGGTCCCATCGGTGGAGGGCATCTGCCCCCGTCTATGCCGCTGCGACAGCAAGCTGCTCTACTGCGAGGGGCTCAATCTCACCGACGTTCCACGCAACCTGAGCAGCGCACTGGGCCTGTCCATGCGCGAGAACAACCTGACGGAGCTGCGCGAGGGCCACTTTGCTGGCCTGTCGCAGCTCACCTGGCTCTACTTGGATCATAACAACATCGACGTGGTGGAGGAGGGCACCTTCGACAGGCTGCGCCGGGTCAAGGAGCTCGACCTGAGCACCAACCATATCGAGAGCCTGCCCAACGGCACCTTCAGGCCCCTCCCCAACCTGCGCATCCTGGACCTATCGTACAACAGGCTGCAGGCGCTGGAACCCGACCTGTTCCACGGCCTGAGAAAGCTAACCAATTTGCATTTGCGCTACAACGCCCTCAAGTTTGTCCCAGTGAGGATCTTCCAGGACTGCCGGAGCATGCAGTTCCTGGACCTGGGCTACAACCAGCTTCAGAGCCTGGCGCGGAACTCCTTCGCCGGGCTCTTCAAGCTCACCGAGCTGCACCTGGAGCACAACGAGCTGGTCAAAGTCAACCTGGCCCACTTCCCCCGCCTCATCTCGCTGCGCACGCTCTACATGCGCAACAACCGGGCTACCGTTGTGGTCAGCACCCTGGACTGGACCTGGCCCTTCCTGGAGAAGATTGACCTGTCGGCCAATGAGATCGCATACATTGAGCCACACGTCTTCGAGAGCGTGCCCAACCTCAAGGCCCTCATGCTGGACGCCAACCGGCTGACGGCCGTGGAGCAGCGCATCCTGGATTCATGGTCATCCCTGGGCAGCATCACTTTGGCAGGCAATGAGTGGGAATGCAGCCGCAACGTGTGCGCCCTGGCCCAGTGGCTGAGCGCCTTCCGGGGCCAGCGGGACAGCCAGCTATTGTGTTCCAGCCCGGACGTGGCACAGGGCGAGGACGTACTGGACGCCGTATACGCCTTCCAGCTGTGCGAGGATGGCATCGACCAGGCCACCACGACTATGGGATGGTACCCCGGCTACACCACCAAGGACCAGGCCCGGGGAGGCCCCACGGCCAACCCCTACGATCCACCAGCCGCCGAGGGCGGCGCAGTGGTCACCAATTCCTTCACCGTGACCGTGGCTAACCTCGACGACATAGACAGCACCATGCAGATTCACAAGGTGGTGACGGGCACCATGGCGCTCATCTTCTCCTTCCTCATTGTGGTGCTGATGCTCTACGTGACCTGGAAGTGTTTCCCGGCGGGCGTGCGGCAGGTGCGCCAGTGCTTCAGCAGCCATCGGCGCAAGCAGAAGCAGAAGCAGAGCATGCAGCAGATGGCCACCATGTCCACGCCGGAGTACTACGTCGACTACAAGCCCAACCACATCGAGGGGGCCCTGGTCATCATCAACGAGTACGGCTCCTGCACCTGCCAGCAGCAGCCCTCCCGGGAGTGTGAGGTCTGACCCGACCCTTTGTGTGTGTGTGTGTGTGTGTGTGTGTGTGTGTGTGTGTGTGGATATGTGTGTGTTTACGTGTGTTTGTGTGGATAATATGGACAACCACGGAGACCCTTTTTGGATATATGGGATATATTGGGTGGGTTGGGGTTGTATAAGTGAGGTTTGAACCAGGGATCCTGCTATGGACACTATTTACACTGTGTCACACTGTGCTGCTCACCCCCTACTGTGGAGGAGAAAGGGGGAGGACTGACTGAGACCGTGGATTAATTGCTGTGGATCTGAAGGGCCTCTATGGACAGTATGGAGACCAGACTCTATTGTGCCTGTTGACTTGACGCACAGAATCACCAGAGATGGAATATTATGTTGACTTTATACAGAAACTCCCGAGAGGATTACTATGTTTGTAGGCACCAATGGTTTCATCTTCTTCCTCTTCTTCTTCTTCTTCTTCTTCTTCTCTACACCAGGAGTGGATATTATTTCAGCTTTAAATGAGTCTTTCTTACTTCAGGATATTCTGCTATTGTCTAAAGACCAACTGGGGACATACTGGCCAGCCATAAACACACCATTTTTATTGTGGTAATACAACAACAACAAAAAAAGACAACAATAATGCAAAGTTGGATTATAAAAAAAAAAAAAGAAAGATGATCAATTCTGTGTAAAATATGTTAAAAAAGCAAGAGTGGGAAAAAAAGATGCTAGATGCTATCCTATTTCTTTTGTAAACTACAACAACAAAAATACCATGTTTAAATAAATGAATTGCTATTCACAGTAAAGCCCTTGTGTTGTAAGGAACCGTTGGGGAGAGGGGTGGGTTATGAAAAGAGATGCAGTGCTCGCGCTGGCGGTAGGAAGAGAGAGAGCATTTGTCTGGCGTGCCTACTGCAGTATGTCTAGTTGGGCCAAAAGACAAAGGGCCAGAGGGGCAACCTACCCGCACTTCATCTCAAATGTTAAATCCTCTCCAATAGGAATATCAGATCTTTTCTTGATCCCTCATTCTCTATTTGTGAGTGAGGGGGGCATTCAATGTGCTGGCTCGCTATAGATGTTGTGGTTGCTTCCCACCGAATCCCCCCCCCCCCCGTCTTCCCACTTCCCCTCCCTCTCCTCCATCCTTTCCAGATTAAAATTGATCTGACACTAATCAGGTGGCGTATTTTCACATGATCAAATGTGTGTGTTGTCCAAAACATCCACACAGACGACACAGGCAGAAGCAGAGCGAGATCATCATCATGGTCTGAGAGGTCTTAAAAGCTCTGCTTTTCCTCCTTCACTGCTGCCTGGCTGTCATTGCTAGAGCGATGCCTTCCTTTCACCGCGTGGGACACATCAAAAGGTGGAAGAAAACGCCTAGCACCGACACTATTCAAATCAAAACTAATTCTAAAATAGAGAGAGAAAAAAAGTTCAAAAATACAGAACAAATATTCTAAAATATCTGTCTCAAAAGAGACACCAGTAACACACATGCCCGGGGGCCGATGGATTTCCTGACTATGTTCTGCGTGTAATGTTGAAACATTTGTTCTTTCAATATAAGGCTATTCTGGGGGTATTATGTTCCTCATTTGTGTGAGTGAGAGATGCGTCGACAGAGGGGTTTGGTGTCTTGCACCATTCGACAATCGACATGTAGGTGCTGCTAGGGGGGGGGGGGGAGAAATGAGTGATAGCTGAGGAAAGGAGTGATTGCGGAGGCGGCAGAAAGAAGGTGAAGGCTGCTCTCTAGTGTCCTAACATCACCAGGAAAGGAAGGAAGGAGGGAGAGAGGGAAGGAAGGAAGGAAAGAGGGAGGGAGAAAATACACTAGACTCAGAGCTTCTGCACAGTGTCACATTATGATTGCATGCATATGTGTGGTGTGTGTATATTCAAGTGTGTGTGATTGTATGAGTTGGAATGTAATAATGCTGTGTGTGTGACTGCAATCAGTAAATACAGCCTACTGTGTCAGTGTGTGTTTCTATATTGATATGGTGGCACTGTGCACATGCTGTTGTTGTAGCTAAAGAGACAGAAAAAGCGAGAGTAGTGTCTGGTTATTCTATCATCGTGGGGACCTAAAATCCCCAAAAGTCCCCACAAGGACAGTAAAACAAAGACAATTATCTCTCAAAGTGAAAGGCGAGGCCAGGTTTAAGGTTACAATTCGGGTTAGGGTTAGAGTGTGTGTGTGTGTAGAAGTAGTACACTGTGTTCCTAGGCAGAATGCAGCTGCAGCAGCAACATCACATCTCCATCATTCCACAATCGCAATCACTCAGCATCGGGACAAATAGGCTGTTATCATCATGGAGTTGTTCAGCCATAGTGTGTGTGTGTGTGTGTGTGTGTGTGTGTGTGTGTGTGTGGACGTGAAGTTCCCACAAGAACAGTAAACTAACCATGCTATATCTAGGGGGTGTAGGGTTAAGGTTAGAATTAGGGTTAGGATCTAGGGTTAGGGTTAATGTTAGCTTTTAGGATTAAGGTTAGGGTTAGTTTAAGGATTAGAATTAGGATTATGGTTATGAGTTAGGGTTAGGGTTACGGCTAATGTTGGCTTTTAGGATTAAGGTTCAGGTTAGTGTTAGGATTAGAATTAGGGTTAGGGGCTAGTATTAGGGTTAGTGTTAGGTTTTAGGGTTAATGTTAGGTTTTGGGGTTAAGGTTAGGGTTAGATTTCGGGTTAGGGAAAATGGGATTTTGAATGGGACTGAAGTGTGTGTCCCGACAATGTTAGCTATGCAAGACTGAGTGTGTGTATGTCCTACTCCACATACATTTGTACAGTGGCAAAAATAGGCAGATCTATATATTTGTTAGTGTGTGTGTGTGTGTGTGTCTGTGTCTGTGTGTGTGTGTGTGTGTGTGTGTGTGTGTGTGTGTGTGCGTGTGTGCGCGTGCGTGCGCGTGTGTGTGTGTGTGTGTGTCTGTGTCTGTGTCTGTGTGTGTGTGTGTGTGTGTGTGTGTGTGTGTGTGTGTGTGTGTGTGTGCGTGCGTGCGCGTGCGTGCGCGTGTGTGTGTTGTTGAAGTGATGTTGCAGAGTTAGAGCAGCGTGACACAAAAACCTAATAACATGCTGTATCTACCGGGAGGACAAATGATGATGTCTCTGACATGAAATCAAATAATCACTGCATTCCAACCACCTGCCTTGACGCAAACAGACAGATGCATTCAAACTAACCAACGAAATACAGCATATGTAACGCTGTCGATGTTCCTTATGCATATTGTGATACCTTCACTTTAATATAAATGTATAGTTGCTTGTGCCTTATGAGGGGTGCAGAGCTGGGATATTCTCAAACGCTAACTAGAAAGGTTCTCAGATTTTCCTTTTCTATAGGCTGTACAAGCCTCTACTATGGTACTAAAGCCTGAACTGTAGCCTGTCTACAGATACAGTATCTTCATTTGAGCCCGTTTGCTACAGCAAGAAAACAATCCTGCAGCAACAGGAAATGTGAATTATTACATTTAATTACATTTTTTTGAAACCTCAAATCCACTTTAGGTTTTGCATGTCCGGAAAGTTCTCCTGCAACGAGGTGATCAAATTAAGATACTACATCTGTAGGCCCCATGGGTTGCCGTTAGACAATATCATGTACACTAAACTCTTGTGTATACAGTGCCATGCGTAAACTGTACTGTACCATCCTACATCTATTCTGATATCTAAAATACGAGGAGTTTCACAGAGTGGAACACTAGGCCAGGAGAAAAACCCAAAAAGCAACAAGACGGGAGCAATAACTCAACTAAAATGTGAAGTCTTTTTGTGTGTGTGTGGAGCCGCTCCAGAGAAAAACAACAACAACCGGCGACAACAGCAGCGGAATTTGCCATTTCAGATTCATGATCTACTTCGTATTCATGATATCTCCCGACCGGGCAGCCCACTTTGAAATCCAAAATGGCCGTGAATCATAACTAGGCATGACATCTGTATGCTAAGTAGGCTAGCCACCGACCGATACAGCCGAGCCGAGCAGGGCAAAGAGACACAGCATAGTGAGATGTGAGATGTGCAATATACCGACAGTCATTTGCTTATCATCTTATTGTCTTATATTCTGTCTGATTCATTTTCTTGCCTGATAGCCCCTCAAATCATGCAAACTGCTGGGCCTATATTTAGGCTGCGTTGTCCTGATTTATTTGTATAAATATTCGATGATGCCTTGACGCACAGGCTACTGTTGGCACCTCCATTTTGAGTCAGTCTTTCTAACACACAATGGGGGGGACAGGAGGTAGGGGGGGACAGGAGGTAGGGAGGGACAGGAGGTAGGGGGGGACAGGAGGTAAGGAGGGACAGGAAGTAGGGGGGGACAGGAGGTAGGGAGGGACAGGAGGTAGGGAGGGACAGGAGGTAGGCGGGGACAGGAGGTAGGAGGGACAGGAGGTAGGGGGGGGGCAGGAGGTCTCTATCTCAGTCTCTATCTATCTTGCTCTCAGTCTCTCTTGCTCTCAGTCTCTCTCTCAGTCTCTCTTGCTCTCAGTCTCTCTCACTCTCAGTCTCTCTCTCTCAGTCTCTCTCAGTCTCTCTCAGTCTCTGTCTCAGTCTCTCTCACTCTCTGTCTCTCTCTCTCTCTGTCTCTGTCTCTGTCTCTCTCACTCTCTGTCTCTCTCACTCTCTGTCTCTCTCACTCTCTGTGTCTGTCTCTCTCTCACTCTCTGTCACTCTCTGTCTCTGTCTCTCTCTCTGTCTCTCTCACTCTCTCTCAGTCTCTCTCACTCTCTGTCTCTGTCACTCTCTGTCTCTGTCTTTCTCTGTCACTCTCTGTCTCTGTCTCTCTCACTCTCTGTCTCTGTCTCTCTTGCTCTCAGTCTCTCTCACTCTCTGACACTCTCTGTCTCTGTCTTTCTCTGTCACTCTCTGTCTCTGTCTCTCTTAGTCTCTGTCTCTCTCAGTCTCTCTCACTCTCTGTCTCTCTCTCACTCTCTGTCTCAGTCTCTCTCTCTCTCTCTCT
This sequence comes from Oncorhynchus mykiss, assembly GCF_013265735.2. Lineage (NCBI taxonomy): Eukaryota > Metazoa > Chordata > Actinopteri > Salmoniformes > Salmonidae > Oncorhynchus > Oncorhynchus mykiss. The sequence goes on from NC_048574.1 coordinate 56,181,340, forward strand.
CAGTCTCTCAGTCTCTCTCAGTATCAGTCTCTTTCAGTCTCTGTCTCTCTTGCTCTCAGTCTCTCTCAGTCTCTGTCTCTCTCTCTCCCAGTCTCAGTCTCTCTCTCTCTCTCTCAGTCTCTCAGTCTCTCTCAGTATCAGTCTCTCTCAGTCTCTGTCTCTCTTGCTCTCAGTCTCTCTCACTCTCTGTCTCTCTCAATCTCTGTCTCTCTCACTCTCTGTCTCTGTCTCTCTTGCGCTCAGTCTCTCTCACTCTCAGTCTCTCTTGCTCTCCGTCTCTCTCACTCTCAGTCGCTCTCTCTCAGTCTCTCTCAGTCTTCTCAGTCTCTGTCTCAGTCTCTCTCAGTCTCTGTCTCTCTCTCTCTCTGTCTCTCTCTCTGTCTCTGAGTCTCTCTCAGTCTATGTCTCTCTCTCTCTCTCAGTCTCTCTCTCAGTCATTCTCTGTCTCTGTCTCTCTCACTCTCTGTCTCTCTCTGTCTCTCTCTGTCTCTCTCACTCTCTGTCTCTCTCACTCTCTGTCTCTCTCACTCTCTGTCTCTCTCCCTCTGTGTCTGTCTCTCTCTCACTCTCTGTCTCTGTCACTCTCTGTCTCTGTCTCTCTCTCTGTCTCTCTCTGTCTCTCTCTCTCTCTCTCTCACACTGTTTGGAGGAACCTGCAGGTATTTGTTGATCGTCTCAGACAAAGGGTCATCACCACCCAACAGGGCGTATCACTCTCCTATGACCTCCCGATATTAACAACCTGATGACACTGAGCAAAATCAATACAAACACAGATGACTGGTTTCCCAAATGGACTCGCTTCCCTGATTACCTGATGATCTTCTGATTACCGATTACATACTCTTTGACATTATTTTTTTTGCATGTTCATGCTATGGCTATTGACTGTCTATGAAGGACATGATAATGGTTTATTGATATGGCAGCTAATTAGCCATGGTGATGCAGGAGAAGAGACAGAAAGGGGCGGATTGGCCCGATTCCGCTCGCGTCGTATCTGGGGTTGGGAGGGTTTCGGTGGGGGGGATCAAGTTTGATATTGGCTCTGTTTGAAATGGAAATCGTACGAAGAAGCGTGACAATGGTTTCTGTACGTCGGAGAGCACAGCTGTGTTGAGAAGCAGAGGAGAGGGGTACGGCGGGATGTGTGGTGATTGGGTAATGCACTTGTTAACGGGTTTTGAAACTCCTGTCTCCAAGCTGTGTATGTGTGTGTGTGTGTGTGTGTGTGTGTGTGTGTGTGTGTGTGTGTGTGTGTGTGTGTGTGTGTGTGTGTGTGCGTGCGTGTGTGTGCGACAGACTGCAGGATGTTACTATGTGTGAACAGGAATGACACGGGCCAACTCTAAAGGCTCCCCCACAACTCTCAGAGCAGACAGAGACCCAGCAGAGCTCAACACACAGCACAGTACAGCTAACAGCTAGCGTAGATCACTTTAAACACAGCACAGCTAACAGCTAGCGTAGATCACTTTAAACACAGCACAGCTAACAGCTAGCGTAGATCACGTTAAACACAGCACAGCACAGCTAACAGCTAGCGTAGATCACGTTAAACACAGCACAGCACAGCTAACAGCTAGCGTAGATCACTTTAAACACAGCACAGCTAACAGCTAGCGTAGATCACTTTAAACACAGCACAGCTAACAGCTAGCGTAGACCACTTTAAACACAGCACAGCTAACAGCTAGCGTAGATCACGTTAAACACAACACAGCTAACAACTAGCATAGATCACGTTAAACACAACACAGCTAACAGCTAGCGTTGATCACGTAAAACACAACACAGCTAACAGCTAGCGTAGATCACTTTAAACACAGCACAGCTAACAGCTAGCGTAGATCACGTTAAACACAGCACAGCACAGCTAACAGCTAGCGTAGATCACTTTAAACACAGCACAGCTAACAGCTAGCGTAGATCACGTTAAACACAGCACAGCACAGCTAACAGCTAGCGTAGATCACTTTAAACGCACCACAGCTAACAGCTAGCATAGATCACGTTAAACACAGCACAGCTAACAGCTAGCGTAGATCACATTAAACACAGCACAACTAACAGCTAGCGTAGATCATGTTAAGCACAGCACAGCTAACAGCTAGCGTAGATCACATTAAACACAACACAACTAACAGCTAACGTAGATCATGTTAAGCACAGCACAGCTAGCAGCTAGCGTAGATCACGTTAAACACAACACAGCTAACAACTAGCATAGATCACATTAAACACAACACAGCTAACAGCTAGCCTAGATCACGTTAAACACAGCACAGCTAACAGCTAGCGTAGATCACGTTAAACACAACACAGCTAACAGCTAGCGTTGAGCACGTAAAACACAACACAGCTAACAGCTAGCCTAGATCACGTTAAACACAGCACAGCTAACAGCTAGCGTAGATCATGTTAAACACAACACAGCTAACAGCTAGCGTAGATCACGGTAAACACAACACAGCTAACAGCTAGCGTAGATCATGTTAAACACAGCACAGCTAACAGCTAGCATAGATCACGTTAAACACAGCACAGCACAGCTAACAGCTAGCGTAGATCACGTTAAACACAACACAGCTAACAGCTAGCGTAGATCACGTTAAACACAACACAGCTAACAGCTAGCGTAGATCACATTAAACACAGCACAGCTAACAGCTAGCGTAGATCACGGTAAACACAACACAGCTAACAGCTAGCGTAGATCACATTAAACACAGCACAGCTAGCAGCTAGCGTAGATCACGTTAAACACAGCACAGCTATGAGCTAGCATAGATCACATTAAACACAGTGTGGTGGCGAACACAGACCCATACATCACATGACATATCTGGATAACACTTGTAACACACACACACAACACCTTAAACGACAAGGTCAAGTAAATGTCATAGACAATAATTCTGGCTAACACAGACTAACACAGACTGTGGCTCAGTTGGTGGGGCATGGCACTTGCAATGACAGGGTTGTGGGTTCAATTCCCACGGGGGACCAGCATGAAAATGGATCCACTCGCTACTGGAAGTCGCTCTGGATAAGAGAGTCTGCTAAATGACTAAAATGTGAAAACTGCAACACCTTAATGAATGGTCATGTACTATTTCATAGACAACCCATCTGACGAACACAAATCAAATCAAAATGTATTTGTCACATGCGCCGAATGCAACAAGTGTAGACTTTACTGTGAAATGCTTACTGACAAGACCTTAACCAACAGTGCACTTCAAGAAGAAGAAAATATTTACCAAGTAGGCTAAAATAAAAAACACAATAAGAATAACAATAATGAGGCTATGAGCCAGTGTGCAGGGGTACAACCCATCTGACTAACACAGCGCAACACCTTGAACGACAGGATCACACAAACGTCATAGACAACCCATCTGACTAACACAGCGCAACACCTTGAACGACAGGATCACGCAAACGTCATAGACAACCCATCTGACTAACACAGCGCAACACCTTGAACGACAGGGTCACGCAAACGTCATAGACAACCCATCTGACTAACACAGCGCACCACCTTGAACGACAGGGTCACGCAAACGTCATAGACAACCCATCTGACTAACACAGCGCACCACCTTGAACGACAGGGTCACGCAAACGTCATAGACAACCCATCTGACTAACACAGCGCACCACCTTGAACGACAGGGTCACGCAAATGTCATAGACAACCCATCTGACTAACACAGCGTACCACCTTGAACGACAGGGTCACGCAAACGTCATAGACAACCCATCTGACTAACACAGCGCAACACCTTGAACGACAGGGTCACGCAAATGTCATAGACAACCCATCTGACTAACACAGCGCACCACCTTGAACGACAGGGTCACGCAAATGTCATAGACAACCCATCTGACTAACACAGCGCACCACCTTGAACGACAGGGTCACGCAAACGTCATAGACAACCCATCTGACTAACACAGCGCCACACCTTGAACGACAGGGTCACGCAAATGTCATAGACAACCCATCTGACTAACATAGCGCAACACCTTGAATGACAGGGTCACGCAAATGTCATAGACAACCCCTCTGACTAACACAGCGCAATACCTTGAACGACAGGGTCACGCAAATGTCATGGACAACCCATCTGACTAACACAGCGCACCACCTTGAACGACAGGGTCACGCAAATGTCATAGACAACCCATCTGACTAACACAGCGCAACACCTTGAACGACAGGGTCACGCAAACGTCATAGACAACCCATCTGACTAACACAGCGCAACACCTTGAACGACAGGGTCACGCAAACGTCATAGACAACCCATCTGACTAACACAGCGCAACACCTTGAACGACAGGGTCACGCAAACGTCATAGACAACCCATCTGACTAACACAGCGCACCACCTTGAACGACAGGGTCACGCAAATGTCATAGACAACCCATCTGACTAACACAGCGCACCACCTTGAACGACAGGGTCACACAAATGTCATAGACAACCCATCTGACTAACACAGCGTACCACCTTGAACGACAGGGTCACGCAAACGTCATAGACAACCCATCTGACTAACACAGCGCAACACCTTGAACGACAGGGTCACGCAAATGTCATAGACAACCCATCTGACTAACACAGCGCACCACCTTGAACGACAGGGTCACGCAAATGTCATAGACAACCCATCTGACTAACACAGCGCAACACCTTGAACGACAGGGTCACGCAAACGTCATAGACAACCCATCTGACTAACACAGCGCAACACCTTGAACGACAGGGTCACGCAAACGTCATAGACAACCCATCTGACTAACACAGCGCAACACCTTGAACGACAGGGTCACGCAAACGTCATAGACAACCCATCTGACTAACACAGCGCACCACCTTGAACGACAGGGTCACGCAAATGTCATAGACAACCCATCTGACTAACACAGCGCAACACCTTGAACGACAGGGTCACACAAATGTCATAGACAACCCATCTGACTAACACAGCGTACCACCTTGAACGACAGGGTCACGCAAACGTCATAGACAACCCATCTGACTAACACAGCGCAACACCTTGAACGACAGGGTCACGCAAATGTTATAGACAACCCATCTGACTAACACAGCGCACCACCTTGAACGACAGGGTCACGCAAACGTCATAGACAACCCAACTGACTAACACAGCGCAACACCTTGAACGACAGGGTCACGCAAACGTCATAGACAACCCATCTGACTAACACAGCGCGACACCTTGAACGACAGGGTCATTCGTACAGTTCAGGGGCCATAGACATCTGGTAACACAAACCCCAACCAACAGGGTCACATCACAGGCCTTGTGTGGCTCATTGTGAACATTGTGTCTTACTTCCTGTGTAACATCTGTTGTGTTTTAATGGGTGATTCTGCTGTAAAGCAAATTCCCCCCTGAGAGATAATAACGTGTTCCACTACTATAACTACTCTAGTAGGAACGATACGCAGGAGTATAATAACTTTCAGGGGAGGGGTGTCATAAATGTTGGCCCCAAACCATAGAAATATAATTGTCCTATGGAGACACTGAAAATGGCCGTCTGTCCACACACTATGGAATAATTGACCTAAATGGGAGTACCCACTCTACTCATTCTAAGTCTATGGTCCAAACACCGCTGACACAATGATGTGTGACTACTCAGTCAGGTCAGCAGCGGTCTTCTGTTTAGTTTACATTGCGGGTTCAATCGACGTCTGAGTGAGGGATTATAAGGAAATCGTCACAGACTGTGCTGTAAAGGTGAGTGGTTATGTGGCATTTACAGAGACTTGGTCTGCTCTAAGCCAATCCCCATTCCTCCAGGAAATGGTTTACGTCATGTGATTAGGAGGGGGTAGTGGTTAGGGGAAGTGTGTGTGCGCGTGTCCGTCTGTGCATCCGTGTGTGTGTGTCAAGTCCACAGAAATAATGCTTCACGAATAATTAACTTACGGTAACTTTCCTCATATTCGGATAGGTGGCAAAATCACCAGGTGGCGGCGGGTTACAGCGGTGTGTGGTGGTGCCGCTGATGAGTTACGATGACAACAGCGTGTGGGCCAGGCGCTGAGTCCATATTGAATTTTAAATGGTTTATCAGGATCAATTTTGGAATGATCATCATTGACAGTGTTCTCAGTGTTCTCATACACTTCTCTTCTCTTCTCTTCTTTCTCGTTACCATCAAGAACAAATAGAGTGTAACTTTACACTATTTCACCCTCTTGGAAAAATGAAGTTATTCTATTCCATTCCATTCTATTCTCCGGCCACTAACTAACGCTGTACAGGTGTAGGATCTTAACATGAGCCAGTTTGCTACAACAGGAAAATAATCCTGCAGCAACAGGAAATGGGAATTATCATGTGGATTATAATGAATGGCCATTCTTTGTAGGGGTTGACACATTTTTCGTTAGGGAAAATCAGGTCTGACGTTATTAAGTGGAAATTCAAACTTTAGAGGCCTTTTTAAACCTTGGATACACTAGAGGTTTGTGTGTCTACACTACAAGGGGCGGTTGAGTGAGAGTAGGCTAGCTACGACATGAAGGCCGCACTGCTCTGTTTTCATCATATAGACTGATTTAGACAGTGGGAGAGAGCCAGAAAGGCAGTGTGTGTGTGTGTGGGTGTGCATGTGGGTGTGCGTGTGTGTGTGTGTGCATGTGTGTGTGTGTGTGTGCATGTGGGTGCATGTGCGCGCGCATGTGTGTGTGTGTGCGTGTGTGTGCGCGCGCGCATGTGGGTGCGTGTGCGCGTGTGTGTGGGTGTGTGCGTGTGGGTGTGTGCGCGTGTGGGTGCGTGTGCGCGTGTGTGTGTGACAACATAACCACTACACTACACTTGGTGTGGACACTGTGTGTATGCTATTGCTAACAACCAGCGGTGCATAAAACATGATGATAGAATAGCTGGGTCAGAGCCAGCGAGCTAAAACATGGCAACAGCTGGGCCTGCATCTGTTGGGGTCTACAGTCCGTAGAGTCACTTATAAACTGGGATTACAATACATACTGTTTTATCAGATATGGGGCAGAGAGCTATTATGACAAGTGTTTTGGTCATAGAGAGAGATATTATCTCTAAGGTTCGGCTGGAGTTACTATAAGCTTTATCCGGGGTTGCCCGGAAGCTTCATGTTGGATCCATACTACAGATGGACATGGATATGATTGAATGAGGGTCAAGCCGAGTTCAAATCCTGTTGTTTTGATGTGAGTTGTTTTCAGATATCCACACCCTGGATGGAGGAAAACAACAGAAAGTTCATTCTGTCATGTCGAGCATTGAGGTTGAATTCAGACAGCTTATCTGTTTTAATCTATTTTTGTTCAACATAGTTAAATGTGCCGACACAGCAATTGTGGTAAACATGTATTTGTTAAGGGTTTAACTTGACTTCAGTGTCTTGTCCGTGTTGAATATTTTAAGATGAAGGCTACTGGTGGAAGTGGTAAATTAGGCCCCCGGAGAGACAAAACCGCATGCTAGCGTCGTAAATACCATCTGTAACAGGACATATTGTATACGCCCACACGGGATGAGATAGATCGATAATGATCATGTGTAGCCTACACATATTGTAGAGAAACACAAGTATGCATGCTTGTATACAGTACACACATAGGAAGGCACGCAGGTACTCACGCAGGCAGGTAGGCAGGCACGCACACAGACGCACAAGCACACACACTACTTTTTGCTGGACATAAAACCCTGTAAAAACGCCAGCAAATCAGCTCCAAAGTGATTTTACAGTGTTCCCACGCATAAAAGAGAGATACTGTGTATGCCATTGAATACAAACGTAAGCAAGGTTTGAAATGATTATGTTTTAGTCAAATATGTATCTGTTTGGGCTTCTTGCGGTCAACTTGCAGTCTCCAAAGTATTTGTAATTATATTCCGGACGCCTGGCCAGCTGCTCAAGAAGAAAATCGGCCGGCGGCTGAATCTAGTCGATGATCCCTGCAGTACTGCGGGCACACGACTGCAGTCGGCCCAAAACCACATAAAAACCACAAGAAATTACATCTGTGGCTTATTTAAGCAAATCTAGTCAATCCAGGGGGTCAAATCTAGTCAACCATAGCAGACCAGTCACCCCCCCCCCCCCCCCCCCCCCCCAGTCTCTGAAAGCCTGTTGGGTACTTGGACATGTTTACCGACGATCTGCACAACAAGCAACAAAGGGCTGAGTCGGTGCCAAAACCACCAGCAAGTGAGAATCAGTGACCCACGAAACTGTGAAGAGGGCCGACGGGGACTCGGGGTGGTGCGGGGCCAGCGTGACTAAGGGAGCCCGTCCAAGTTTTGTTTCGAGTGTCTTCTCTACCCTCTTCCTAGCTAAAAGTATGATCGTAGCACACAACACCACATCACAACAGCCCATCATAGATACCGTATCAATGAATGAAGCCTGGGTTCTTTTGACAATGTACTGTATGTTCATGCCAGAATGGTAAGGAGCGGAAAGTGTGCAGGTTGAGAATGGCAAAGGCAAAAACAAAACGAGAGTGCAGGTTCATGATGGTTTTAGGCACAAACGGTGCCGTCGTATCCTCATCCCCGCAGGATTCCGTGAATACTAAACAACTGCAGCACATACCATGAAACCCAGGATTGTCACCTTACATGCAAATATATCACCAACATATGCAAAACAAATAGAAAGCTACTGTCGGATAGTGAACACGGTTACTGTAAACATGACCGATAGGACCATTCTGAAGTTAAACCTACACAAGAGAAACCACACATTCCATAAAGAGAAGGGCAACACGCCTGCAGTGATGGCAAAAGTATCCATGCGCTTCAGAGGGTTGGCGCTTCCATAGATGGACTGAACTGGAGGTAAGTGAAGCTATAGCATTCTGGAGATGAAGGAGAAGTAATCAACGCTTTTCGTTAACGGCTATAAGCTGATCAAGTCTCTTTAATACTCTTTGGATACAGAGTGAAGTACACCACAACAGTTTAGGCGAGCTAAAATAGACCGCATTTATCATCCACCCATTTGTTATTCCCCCGGTGTCAGGGTAAACAAATTATAATTCCTCTCCCTCGCCCTCACATGCACTCTCTCTCGCTCCCTCTCTCTCTCTCCTCACTCTCCCTCTCTCTCTCCTCACTATCTCTTTCACTCGCCTTTCCTTCTTTTCCTCCGGGGGGCCGATTGGCATCTCTAGCCAATGAGATTTCCCCCCCCCCCCCCCATTCTACCATGTCAGATAGGTTAAGGGATGATGTTGGCGCTTTATGGAAGCAACGTGGATTCCATTGGGTACATGGTCTCTAATATTGTTCAATGCGTAATATGATTACATTTGGATGGGCTTCAGACTTGGACACAAAAGAGTGGACTTACCTGTTATACAAATTGAATCAGAGAGTGAACCAGATGGGGCCACAGCAAAGGGACATGGAGAAAAAAAGGGAAAGAGAGAATAGATCAACCGGTTAGAATATATTCTGTGTTTTTTTTTTTATCTCGTGCTTTATAATGGATCAGAACAGTGGAGAGGGCTTTGGGCGGACCATGTAAAACCATCCCTCTAACAGTCTGTCGGGCCTGTTGGGTGTCTCTGTCCAGGCCTTCATAGGATCATAGGATCGTTTCACGGACAGCTGAGAGAGGAGCCAGAGAGCCCCACGGACAAACTGCTCTGAGATCAGATGAGACCGCCTGGCATGTGCGTGTGTGTGTGCATATGTGTGTGTGTGTGTGTGTGTAGCGACTTGAGAAGAGACACTAGAACAGAGACAGAGACGATGGCCTCAGGAGCTGTGTTGGGTTAAGCAGATGGTGCGCTTCGTGCCTAACCTCTGACAACCCATCACAAAGAAACAGGCACAGAGAAATGAAATGAATTTGAGATTGGATGTTAGAAGTGGGTGAAAACAGTCAGGGGGACAAAAAATGTCCGACAAGGAAGATTTCAATTGCTGCTGTCGTTGGCACCACTGTTAAGATATTGCATAGAGATGAATATTGTGAACCCAAACTATATATAAGATTTAGGCCTATAACATGAGCCCTTTTTTCAAAATGGCTGCTCTAGGGAAGGGGCGACGGCTTAAATGAGTCTGTTTTTAGAAGTGGCATAGAAGTCAGGGGTCTACAATGAAAGAAGCTAATCGTTGTTGTTGTTGTTCAACTTCAACTCAAATTCAAAATGGCAGCACTCCCAAAAGCATCAAAGAGATACAGAGCGAGACACACACACACAGATTGAATGTATGGTTTGGGTTGAATTTAAGTTGGTTTTCTCTCCTCCCCCCACCCCCCCGAAAGGCCTATATAGTTGAGGCTACTGAAGCTGCGGTTGACAAGCGAGATGGAGTGTTGGGCCAGTTTGTGTCCTCTGCAAGTCTCCTGATTACATTCATTGGGGCTCCGTGAGAGATTTATGAATACGCCTCAGCCAGCAACCAGTCCCATCCAGAGTCCTGAATAATGGCAGCCTGCAAGATCGCTTTTTCAATTTCTTCCCTTTCCCTTCCCGCCACAAAAGGGGGGGATGAATATTGCTTCATATTGGAGGGGACTTGGTGCTGCACACAATCCAAAACAACCCACAGATATCACCAAGGTCTTCACACCCCTGACATCAAAATATGCTGTGAATTCTGTCACCAACCCCACAGCTTTAAACAGGGGAGCCAGGTGTGAAGACCTTGGTGATATCTGTGGATTGTTTTGGATTGTGTGCAGCACCAAGCATCAAGTCCCCTCCAATATGAAGCACTCGTATGGATGCAAGGAAAATGGTGGCCATAGTTTGGCACAGTAGGACGTGAACACACTCCACACACTGGACTCTTGACAATCTTTCTACAACACTGACAGTCTATCGCCTGTCTAAGGAACAACAACAGAACCAACTGAAAATATTAACATATGCATGCAAGTTCAATGGACATGCAGCGTCTACTTCCAGCTCACACTCTCAAACACATAGATCCCCTGAACGCAGCTCACTCTCCAGATCCCAATCACCTGAATTCTGATCACCTGTTCGCACACCTCTATGTCATTGTCACACACTATTTAGTTCAGTTCTTTGCACCCAATCATTGTGATGTATTGTTTGTTTAGATACACATTCTGTTCAGAGCTCTGTTGATGTCCATATTAGTCCTCCCGTGTATCATAGGTTTTTGGCCATCCTCACCAACGATACCTTTTCGCCTATTCCCTACCTGTATGTTTGCCTATCACATTTCCTGTCATCAACCTCTTGCCTGATCTCCTGGACTACATTACTAGCCTTTTCCCTGCCTGTACTGTTTCCTTTTGGACCCCATGTGTATGACCTTCTGCCTGCCCCTGAACCCAGCTACCTGCCTCCTCCTGTGTATGACCTTCTGCCTGCCCCTGGACCCAGCCACCTGCCTCCTCCTGTGTATGACCTTCTGCCTGCCCCTGGACCCAGCTACCTGCCTCCTCCTGTGTATGACCTTCTGCCTGCCCCTGAACCCAGCTACCTGCCTCCTCCTGTATATGACCTTCTGCCTGGCCCTGAACCCAGCTACCTGCCTCCTCCTGTGTATGACCTTCTGCCTGCACCTGGACCCAGCTACCTGCCTCCTCCTCTGTATGACCTTCTGCCTGGCCCTGGACCCAGCTACCTGCCTCCTCCTGTGTATGACCTTCTGCCTGCCCCTGGACCCAGCTACCTGCCTCCTCCTGTGTATGACCTTCTGCCTGTCCCTGGACCCAGCTACCTGCCTCCTCCTGTGTATGACCTTCTGCCTGCCCCTGGACCCAGCTACCTGCCTCCTCCTGTGTATGACCTTCTGCCTGGCCCTGGACCCAGCTACCTGCCTCCTCCTGTGTATGACCTTCTGCCTGGCCCTGGACCCAGCTACCTGCCTCCTCCTGTGGTCCTTTACTAAATAAACACCTGCTGCGTCCTACGCTTGAAAGCAGCTCTCTGTCTCCCATCATGTTCATTACAGGACATCGAGAGTTAAAGCTCCTACATCTCTTTAAGGTGCTATTTCTTCGACTGCACCATGCATTTAGCACTACTATATAGTCATGCAAAGTACATGCATTGTGGTCATTAATGCTGTCGGATCCATGGAAACTAGGCGCTGAGGACAAACAGACCATTTGAATAAGACTTAAAGCACCAAGTGGTGCACGGGTCCCTCATGACTTTTGGGAAAGATGGTGCCGTAGATAAAAGGAGAATGAACAAAATAATATTTTGAATGAAGAGAGTGAGGGAGAGAAAGAAAAAGAGTGTGTGATAGTGAAGAGAGAGAGAGAGAGAGAGAGAGAGAGAGAGAGAGAGAGAGAGAGAGAGAGAGAGAGAGAGAGAGAGAGAGAGAGAGAGAGAGAGAGAGAGAGAGAGAGAGAGAGAGAGAGAGAGAGAGAGAGAATCCAGGGACAGACGGCGAGACATGGGGACTTGCTCGGCACAGGCCTCTGAGCTTGTATTGGCCTAAATAACCCCAGGGGGGCCCCAGCGGAACCAACATTTCCTGCTGAACTGTGGGAGCCCATTACACCTGTGGAGACTGGAGAGAAGGGCCACAGTCAGACGGAGAGACAGATGGCTCAAACTTAATGGGAAACTCCACTCAACAACAACATATATCTATCGCTTTTTTTATTGGTCGACTATTGACACAGCCCCAAAATGTTTTGCAGGTCAGCAGTTGTTTTCAAGATATTGGATGATGATGATGATGTGGCCGGCGACACTTTCCCTGCAATCTGTCATTCATTGGGGCTCCGTCAACCAAGTAGACTAGGGGAGGGAATGAATGACGCGACACCACCCACATTCGTCTCCGGCCCAGCCGAGATCACCACGCGGGCAGAGAGAGAGGGGATGGGAAAAAAAAGAATGATGTGAGGAGTGAGATAACTAGAGAGTGGCGAGCGAGACAGAGTATCTTGCTACCACTGTAAAACCGACCACTGTACTATGTGCCAAGTCTACGTTGTATATTCTCCCCAATCAATACAGTATTTTGGGGTTTGAGGACTTCCAGTGTTTCGCAGTGACATGTTTTTGTTTTGAAAAGCAGGCGAGGCCAGCACCTCCACATTAACCACAACTCACTTCGGCAAGAGGCTGATCTTACCCTTCTACTCTGACAGCTGAGAAGCAATCTAAGCCTGCGTCCTAAATGGCACCCTATTCCCTATATGGCGCACTACCATCAAACGTAGTGCGCCAAATTGGGAATAGGGTGCCATTTGGGACGGAGGCCAGGTTGTACTGTTGGCTGTGGTGGTATGAATGGGAGGCAGGCCCGGGTAGTCCAGAAACAAGGGAGATAAAGAGAAAGTGAGAAAGAACGGGAGAGAGGAAAAGCACACACGGTTGCTTAACAACCCCTTGCTGACATTTAGAAAAGCCACAGCCCGGGCACTCAAAGATGACAAATGCGTTGTGAGAGCACACACACACACACACCCAGTAGTTTGTCATGTGATCTCACAGTCGTCCAGTACAGAAAGACTGCTAGTGAAGTGGCCAGAAGGCCAGAACACTCTCTTTTATGTTTTTTTTTTAACAATGGCCACCAAAGCCACACCTAAAGCCATTTATCCTGTTTGATAGTTTGTAGTTCATTTTCACCATTGAGTTCCTGATCAAAACACTGCCATTCCATATCGAAGGTTCTGTGCTTGTGGTCAATACCAGTAGTAGCATTGATTGCATTTGAATCAATACAGGGTTATGCAGCCTTTGTGCTGTGTGTATGATATCCAAGGTTTGGGAATAGAGATCCGTTCAGACGGATAGGGGCCTTGTATGTTTAACCATTTCCAACAATCACAATCCATGAAAGTGTCAAGTTCATTCAATCACTTTCATAATCAAAATGGTGGCCGAGGGACTTAGCGAGAGAGAGAGAGAGAGACAGAGAGAGAGAGAAGAAGTCATTGGGTCAGGTGGAATGAAAATTTAAAAAACAACACGTTAAAATGGAGCAGCCTGAGCAAGCTTCCTCTGAAGCCTCAAACCCTCCAATCCCCCAAAAGGCATTTGCTGCGCTCTGCGCCAAGGACATGCAGCGTAAGGTCATGATCAAACACGGGTGGCATACTGAATTAGGCTATCCTCCCAGAGGGGACTTTTCCAGGATCCGGCACATTGTCTGTCTCCCCCTCTCTCCAGGTACGTTATCCTAACATTTCCCTGGCGGATCGTCTTTGGTCCCGACTGATGCACAACCCTATACAACACCCAAGACCCTCTTCTTCATCCAGGCTTGAAGATGCAAGCATACAGTACATGCATTGCCTTGGGAAAGTATTCAGACCCCTTGACTTTTTCCACATCTGTTATGTTAAAGCCTTATTCTAAAGTAGATTAAATATTGTTTTATCTCAGCAATCTACACACAATACCCTATAATGACAAAGTGAAAACAGGTTGAGAAATGTTTGCTAATTTCTTAAAAATAAAAAACAGAAATACCTTATTTACATAAGTATTCACATCCTTTGCTATGAGATTAGAAATTGAGCTCAGGTGCATCCTGCATGAGTTAATTACTGTGTTAGAGGTTATAGACACACAGTCAGTTTCCATTTAACCCATCATTTAACCCCCCCCATCAAAGACACCGTCACATTTGTATAGAGCCTCACTGCCATCATCCTCCTTTTACCACTTCGACAAATCTTTCCCAAACACGACTTCTCTAGCCCTCCCTTCTCTTTAATTCTCAGCTCCACCTTCGCAGCTTCCCCGTTATCTGATCAAATTCCGACATTGTCCTTTTTGCCTTCGTTGGATCGACGTCAAACTTTCCCTGCCCGTTCCCAAAAGCATTTGGCGATTGGCGTGTAATATATTTGGCACGCGTACAGTTAAGCCCTGAAGCTTAGGCTTACGCACTAATACCAGATAGCCTAAAATAATGAAAGACAAACCTCGACATAGCCTATAGATAGAAATTGCACAACAATGATATTTTTAGGGATTTTTTAAAGGCATTGTTTTCGCTTTATTCAACTCCAAAACCCATCCGCCCCGCGAATATAACCGTAGGAACTGCGGGTTATGAGTCAACCCGCGCATCACTACTACACAACACCAATATATAGATAATACAGTGTGTATGCTAGGTTGATGACCCGGAGTATTGGCTACTCTGTTGTGGATGCAGCTCGTGGCTCATTCTGCCGGGGAAACGGCGAGGGACTGAGTAAAGATGCCTTCCTGCATTGAATGATCAATGGAATAAGTACATTACTTGTATCAATAATGATAATAATCACTATTTAGTTACTATTGGGTCAAGACATGACCCGGACATGACCCGAACACCCAAGACAAACTGTAAATGTACCCAGAGAGCTTTAGAGACCGAACACCAACCTCTACACTACTTCGCTGCACATTAACTGAATGTCAGTGGAAGTACATGACAGCATCAGTAATTATGTGCTATTGTTGCAGTTTCTATGACAACTGTTAGAAATGGACACCTAAGGGGGGGGGGGGGGGTCATGTCACGTTATTATCTTTACCGTGGTTCGTCGAAAACAAAACGTGATAACGACCCAGCAAATCCATCTGCAACAGTAGTGGGTGACTATCTGCGAAGAAGTAAAATAAAAAGATAAAGGAAAAATACACTGGTTCCTTAAGGCCGATGTCATTTCCTGTTGTTTGAAGTGTTTGGGATCAGTGTGTGGGAGTCGGGTTGCGAGTGTCTGCGTTTAAGTTGTTACTAATGAAACCCAAGGGTCCTCGGTGACAACGAAGAGGATGTTAGATGAGTGTGTGTTCTGTTGTGCAGCTCCTTGCTATTTCACAACACAGACACTTCCGTGCGCACGCACGCATACACACGCGCACACCCACGCGCACGCACAAACCAAAACACAGTTACAGATACCCAGACACACACAGACACACAACCACAAGACACACGCACGTACACAGGCATGCACACACGCAAACACACACACTCAACAGAATGAACTGCTCACAGACACACCTTGGGGAGGCCTAGGCCCATTTAAATGGAAAGGGAACCCGCGAGGCAATGCACACTGTCAGAACTGTCAAAGCCTGTGATGAATGAAGATAAAACTGCCCCACCTCCCTCTTCTCCCTCTTCTCCCTCAGAGAAGCACAGGAGACACACAGGGAGAAAAAGGTGTGAGTTACTAATCACATCCCATTTTGACCATCTGTGCCGTCACTAAGTCTTTGAGCCCGACGTGTCGGGCAGGATCCTTTCATTTGTCTGTTGCTGGTGGTGCTTTTTGTTTTTGAAATGTGAGCATGTTTGACAATGGCGAACCTGGCAAGCAGAACAGTGCAATGCTACTGGTAATGGTTTTGGGCCGCAGCGTTTCTAATGTGCCTCTTTTCCTGTTTAAGTGGAGGCCGTATAAAACACATATTCCTGAAAGGGCCATGAACAGTACCTAGTAATGTGTTATACTGTTAGACAGCTCGTATATTTGGCTTTTGTTTGGTATTTATTATTCATCTATGATTTGTACAGTGGATTCAGAAAGTATTCAGACCCCTTCACTCTTTCCACATTTTGGCAACAAGACCTCAGAAACAGAAGGGACTTTATTTCATGACCAGAACATGAACCGAGAAAATAATTAACTTAACATGAACGGAACAGCATGCGCAGAACAGCAAATAACAGAAAATGAAGAAAGTTGTGTGAGAGAGAGAAAGAGAGAGTGGAAGAAAGAGAGAGGGGGAGTACACAAGTGAGAGAGATGGAGGATGAACGAGGCCAAAATCCAATGGAACCAGATGGCCCCCGGAACAAGTAGCGCCTGAGGCGCCCGCCTCCTCCCCCACAATCCTCGGCGTGAAGCAACAAAGGTGGAGGGCACTGACACACATGAGACAGGCCCGACCGGTTCTCCTGTCGTTTTCATCTGTGTCTGGAGGTCCTCTGGGAGAGAGGCAACATTTTTGGGAAGAAATGGTAGAAGCCGGGGTCAGCTGTTTTTAAGAGCGAGGAGAAAGGTGGTGTGAGAGAGGCAGGGAGAGGGAGGGAAGGGAGGGATGGATGGACTGAGAAAGAGAAGGAGAGAGAGAAAAGGAAGAGGACCGTTGTCTACAGTGCGGTGTTTACAGCACACAGAGTACCAGCACTGAGGTTCCATTCACTCAAAGGACTGGCATTATACTACATTTTATGGCAACATTTTTTTTTCTTAAATGGAGCATATAGCTTAGCAGACTGTGTAGCAGCTGAGTCACCACAGGGTCTTTATTCTTTCTCCCTCTGAACACCAGTACTGAAGAGACTCAACGAGGCAGGTAGCCTAGCGGTTAAGAGCATTGGGCCAGTAATCGAACTGGCGGTTCAAACCGACAAGGTTAACTGCCTTGAGCAACGCAGTTAACCCCCAACAACTGATCCCCGGTCGCCAATGACGTTGATTAAGGCAGCCCCCCTCACCTCTCTGATTCAGATGCGGGACGACTCGTTTTGCTTGAATGCATTCATTTGCGCAGCTGACTAGCTATCCCACGTTCCTAATAACAAGGGGAACAATGAGAAAGAAAGAGTGGTATGCCAACTAACATGAGCAGCTAGTCTAAGAGAACGCTGGAGATGCACTATATAAATACGCAGAACGAATGGTTTCATTTCCGTGGATGGAGCTAACCACAAAGCAATCAGTGAGCCCGTTCCCACACCTCCCCTTCGCTCCCACAGCTACACACACACACACACACACACACACACACACGGCCTGAAATTAAATCATAAAAGCCATTTCATTAAATTGAACTGTAATTCAATAGCCGCAATCATTCAGTAAATTCAAACGAAGAAAATATCTCATTACGGTAGTCTCCTGTCCCCGGCACGTCGAATAACTCAGATTGAGCCCAGTCAATTCCTGTTTATTGACTGTAGAAGACACGCCAAAGACGCGGATAAACACTTCTGTAAACGCAACACTACCAAAAGTGTTTTGGAATATGTTTGGCCTCGTTGTCACTGCTTCACTTTACATGGCTGGAGTGCAAACAGCTTACAGTATATATGAACGCCATGTATACAATCCCGCAGACCAAAGTGCATACGTTCATGTTTGTATGAGTGGCCCCAGCGGTAAGCAAACCTACGATCCTGGCGGTGCTATGCTCTACAAACTGAGACACATAGAACCACATACAAAAGGCAACAGAACGTCGGATATCTGCACGCTTGTACATGAAACGTCTCTTTTTTTCTTGTGATTACGAGGGGCCGGAAGGTAAATACCAGCACCACATGACAAATCAAACATGTCGTACTATGTTAGTGTACGTGCACAGCAGAGCATATGGGCCTCGGCAGGGGGGGTAGTAGGGAGTAAAGAGTACAGTATGGTTTTGATGTCTGGTCTCTATATTCATTGTTTGTTTGTGTGCTAGGTCGCTTTGAGAGGCTCCTGATCCCTGACTAATCTCCTGCTACAGTCTGTCTGTCTGTCTGTCTGTCTGTCTGTCTGTCTGTCTGTCTGTCTGTCTGTCTGTCTGTCTGTCTGTCTGTCTGTCTGTCTGTCTATCGCAGCCAGCGGCAGTAGCAGCACCACCTCCCTCTATATGTAGGTCAAATAGGGTATTCTCTCTTTTCGCCACCCCCACTGCTACTTCCATCCACACACTCCCCAGAAAAACACCAAAGCAAATAGAAAGACATATGAGAGATAGGGACAATTCAACCAAAGCTAGTGTAGTGCAGCTAGCTCGTGCAGTGCAGTGTAGTGTAGATGCCCATAGATTACCTCCCTGGACCTGACGCAATCATGCAGCATATGTCACAACACAAACACGTACACGGGCGTGGATGTAGAAACAGAATCAATACACAAAGCAAATCAAACAAAGTGTGACAGCTCTCGTTGGTGGTAGAAAGAGTAGGCGCAGCGTGGAAAGTGTTCATGATTCTTTTTTTTTTAAACACTCAAACAAAATCTAAAACAAAAACGCACAGTTTGGTCAGGCAACAGTAACTAAACAGAAAACAAGATCCCACAACCTAATGGTGGGAAAAAGGTCTGCCTAAGTATGATCCCCGATCAGAGGCAACGATAGACAGCTGCCTCTGATTGGGAACCACACTCGGCCAAAAACAAAGAAACAGAAAACATAGAATTTCCCACCCGAGTCACACCCTGACCTAACCAAACATAGAGAATAATAAGGATCTCTAAGGTCAGGGTGTGACACAAAGGGTACAACCTAGAAGCAAAGCCGATGTCGAAATCAATATATAGTTGTTGGAGACACCCATTCCGTTGAGTCCTCATTCACACTTCCACAGACAGATAAGCATGTCACGGACTACAGCTCCCTATTCACATGAAGGGTTTTGATTCCATGGGTGTCCATGGGTCACCTTCTACGTGTGTGAACAATGCGCGTTCTCATACTTTTAAAAGTCTTACTTTAGATATGCTTCAGAATGTGTCTTTTTTTTTTAACGTTTCAAAGAGATGGGGCGGCAGGGTAGCCTAGTGGTTAGAGTGTTGGACTAGTAACCGGAAAGTTGTAAGTTCAAACCCCCGAGCTGACAAGGTACAAATCTGTCGTTCTGCCCCTGAACAGGCAGTTAACCCACTGTTCCTAGGCCGTCATTGAAAATAAGAATTTGTTCTTAACTGACTTGCCTAGTTAAATAAAGGTAAAATAAATAAATAAAACATGTCTGACACATTGGCTTCATCCCGAATGCATTATTGTCACGCGTGCTCCCTCTCCGGCCTCGAGGTCGCCAGGCTGCTCACTCCCTGAACTTGCCCCCCGACTCTCAGCGCACTCGTTACATTAATATCCAGAGCCATGTGTGTTAGGTGAGTTGGGACATTGAGGTTTCTGCATTATGATCCATTTATGACACTTGAAAATGACGCGGCCGCCACGTTACCATTACACAGGGGATATAATTCAAGTGCATTGTAACTGAATGACTAGATTCAGAACGATGTATAATATTCTAAACGTTGGCCAAACTCTCTAAATATATGGCTCTGGCTATATCTCCTGTCCAGCTAGATAAACATGCAATGTATACACTTATTCATCCTCTGGATACAGTACCCTTAGTAGCACTGCATTAAATTATTATGAGTCAAAATCTAACTGAAGTATATTCCCATTCATATTTGATGTTTTCAAGTTCACCTGCGTGATTAGGAACACTTAAGCGGTAAGCCATGACTTTCTGTTTCACTGGGGTATAAATATGAGGTGACACACAGGCCAAGTTCCCATGGCCTGAGAATACAGTAATGACATGCAACAAAAAGTTGTTGAGATGCACAAATAAGGAAATGGCAAATAAGGAAATGGCAATAAGAACATAGCTCAACGGTTGAAAATGCCCATTTCCACTATCAGAGCAATAATTAATACGTTTAAAGCTAAAGGAGATGTAATGGGACCGGGTTCTACGGTCAGATGAGAACAAAATAGAGCTTTTTGGAAACAATCACCAGATTGGCGTAGACAGAAAGATATCCATGCAGAAAAGTATCTCATCCCCACTGTGAAGTATGGTGGTGGATCTTTGATGTTGTGGGGCTGTTTAATTTCCAAAGGCCCTGGGCAACTTGTTAGGATACATGGTATAATGGACTCCATCAAGTACCAGCCGATATTAAATCAAAACCTGACTGCCTCTGCTAGGAAGCTTAAGCGTGGACCTCGGAATCTGAAGGAGCTGGAGAGATTCTGTACGCAGGAATGGTCTCAGATCCCTTGCCATGTTTTCTCCAACCTCATTACACATTATAAGAGAAGACTCAGAGCTGTTATCTTGGCAAAGGGAGTTTGCACAAAGCATTTGAATGAAAGGGTGCTAATAATTGCGGCTCGCATATATTTTATTAAAAAACTTGTTTTACGATAAGAATTTATTTTATTTAAAGGTTCAATTTTTGTGAATATTTTGAATGAAAGACCAAGAGGATAAACAATAAATAAAACATTTCACAGCCCATTTTTCTCATTTACCAAGGGTGCCGGTATTAGCCGAGGGCACTGTATAATAAATCGGCTATGTGATATCTGAAGAATATAGTTGATTGATTATTTTTAATATTCATGTATGTATTACTACTGTATTACTTTATTCATTTGTCTCTCTAAAAAAAAAAATACCCAGCAATATATTTCAAATAAGATCATGTATGTCTTTATGTACAATGTCACAAGATATGTTTTTATTTAATGTCGATATATTGAGTTTTGGATTGAAACTCTTCAAAAACAGGCATGTGGAACGATATACACTGAATGTACAAAACATTAGGAACACCTGCTCTTTTCATGACATAGACTGACCGGGTGAATCCAGGTGAAACCTATGATCCCTTAACAATGTCTCTTGTTAAATCCACTTCAATCAGTGTAGATGAAGGGGAGACCGGCTAAAAGGATTTTTAAGCCTTGAGACAAATGAGACACGGATGATGTATGTGTGCCATTCAAAGGGTGAATGGGCAAGTAGAAAATATTGAAGTGCCTTTGAGCAGCATATGGTAGTAGGTGCCAGGCGCACTGGTTTGAGTGTGTCAAGAACTGCAACGCTGCTGGACAGTTTCCTGTGTGTATCATGAATGGTCCAACACCCAAAGGACATCCAGCCATCTTGATACAACTGTGGGAAGCATTGGAGTCAACATGGGCCAGCATCCCAGTGGAATGCTTCAGACTCCTTGAAGTGTCCATGCCCTGACCAATTGAGGCTGTTCTGAGGGCAAAAGGGTGTGTTACTCAAAATTAGGAAGGTGTTCTTCATGTTTTGTACACTCAGTGTATTTTATTAACCATTATTTAACTAGGCAAGGCAGTTAAGAACAAAGTATTATTTACAATGATGTCATACCAGGGAACAGTGGGTTAACTGCCTTGTTCAGAGGCAGAACAACAGATTTTTACCTTGTCAGCTCGGGGATTCGATCCAGCAACCTACCAGTTACTGGCCAAACGCTCTAAAAACTAGGCTACCTGCCTCCCCATGAACCTGCACACACACACATAGATACAGGCAAACAGTCACACACTTTTGTAGTTCCTTCTAAAGCCACCAAATAAAACATCTTGATATCCAAATCATCTCAATTAATCACCTAACTCCCACAAATTCAGATTATAAACATGCCATGTAAATTGTTCACTTCTATGACTTCTGCTGGAAAGCCAATTAGACGTTGAATGTGATGTACCTGTGTTAATTAACCAATGATTAAGGTTTGAAGTGCAGGTTAATGATGTCTTATTAGGTCAGGTACACTACGTCGCATGGATTTAACAATGGCAGAAAACTCCCTCCAGCAAATGCATACATCAATCCAATGTCTCTAAATCCACCCATGACAGATAAGGGAAGATAATTGGGATGCAACCCTCTCTCACTCATCTCTCCCAACCCTTCTCAGCGCCAGAGCTTGAGATAGTAGCAGCAGCAGCTACATAGCTTCTCCACCCACTCAGGCCTCCCTGCCACTACAATCACCCACACACTCTGGGGGAAAATCTCAATAGTAGTCTTTCCTCAATTTCTCTTATCGGTCCTCACCTCGTCTCCTGGAGTGTGTGTGTGTGTGTGTGTGTGTGTGGAATCGTCTCCTTATTGAGACAAGGGAACAAGGACAGAGGACACAAGGAAGGGTGGAACAGACTATTGAGATGCACCTTCAGTCTACACTATGGCTGTAAGGGCTGAGACAGAGTCATCGGCTCTGTCCGGACCTTAATGAAAAGACCCAGGCCTCAGAGACAGGAAGGGACAGTCAGGATAAAAGACTCCCATTCAGCGTGCCTCGAGATCAGATAAGGGCGGCGTTGTTAGCTCCTCTTCTCCTGGGGGTTCTTTTGGAGTGGAGATCCTATCGATATGGATCATACATGGCTGGATACGGCTCAATTAAAATGGGCAATCTGGAATTCAAACAACAACAAGTTGGCCACCGCATCAATGGCTATGAACCGTGAATATAAGAATTCCAAAATTTGGATGTACCAATTACAGATTGCCTGAAGGGGCGGATTGAAAGTGCATGTATGCGGCCAGCCAACATTCAATACTACACTGAACAAAAATATAAACACAACATGTAAAGTGTTGGTCCCACGTTTCATGAGCTGAAATAAAATATCCCAGAAATGTTCCGTACACACAAAAACATCCCTGATAGTGAGCGTTTCTCTTTTGACAAGATAATGCGTCCACCTGACAGGTGTGGCATATCAAGAAGCTGATTAGACAATAAAAGGCCACTCTAAAAAGTACAGTTTTGTCACACAACACAATGCCACAGATGTCTCAATTTTAGAGGGAGCGTGCAATTGCTATGCTGACTGCAGGAATGTCTACCAGAGCTGTTGCCAGATCATTTAATGTTCATGTGGCTAACATAAGCCGCCTCCAACGTCGTTTTAGAGAATTTGGCAGTACGTCCAACCGGCCTCACAACCGCAGACCACGTGTAACCACGCTAGCCAAGAACCAACACATCCGGCTTCTTCACCTGCGGGATCTTCTGAGACCAGCCTCACAGACAGCTGATGAAACTCAGGAGTATTTCTCTGGGCAATAAGGCCCTTTTGTGGGGGAAAAAACTCATTCTGATTGTCTGGGCCTGGCTCCCAGGAGTGTGGGCTTGGACAAGTTTGGACACACCTACTCATTGAAAAGTTTGGACACACCTACTCATTCCAGGGTTTGTCTTTATTTATACAATTTTCAATCTTCTGCAATCCCTACCTTGTCACAACACTGATTGGTTCAAACACATTAAGGAAAGAAATTCCACAAATGTACTTTTAACAAGGCACGCCTGTTAATTGAAATGCATTCCAGGTGACTACTTCCTGAAGCTGGTTGAGAGAATGCCAAGGTTGTGCAAAGCTATCATCAAGGCAAAGGGTGGCTACTTTCAAGAATCTCAAATATACAATATATTTTGATTTGTTTAACACTTTTTGTGGTTACTACATGATTCCATGTGTGTTATTTCATAGTTTTGATGTCTTCACGATTCATCTAAAAATGTGAAAATAGTAACGATTGAATGATTAGGTATATCCAAACTTTTGACTGGTACTGTGTCTGCCTTTAATTCTTGGCTTAGATTGACCGTGTCACGGTCGGCAACTGCCGGTCTTACAGATGTCGAGGGAAACACATAAAAGTGAGCCATTGATTGACACAGGGCCGTAAAATTGCAACATGCTCTTGTATAGTGGCAGTGGAGCTCATTGGGTTGCAGGGATAGGTTGCCATTCATAGAGGCTGCCTGGAGTTGCATGTTGGGTATTGAGCAATCAGATCTATAGGTGAAATACTTAGGCCATAGAAAATACCTGCTGCACATTTGTCTTCGTACAAAATGGCACCCGTTTTCCTATACAGTGCACTACTTTTGACCAGAGCCCTATAGACCGTGGTCAAAAGTAGCAAAACTAGAGGATATGGGGCCAGTAGGGAATGAGCATTGAAACGTTATGTAAATGTGTGAGAAATAATCAATAGGAGAGCTTCACCCTGTGATACCAAGATGGCCGAAAGCACTTCTTCTCTTGTTATGGTACTTATGGCAGCACAGAGAGCTCTCTGTCTTCTCTGGCTGAAGTGTGTACGTGAGGAGAAGGAGGGATGGGGAAGAGGAAGGGAGAGAGAGAGAGAAAAGGGGGGTGGAGAAGAGGGAGGGAAACAGTTGGGAGTAGAACTGTAATAAGGTAGGGAAGGAAAGAAGTGAGGAGGGAGGAGAGGAAGGAAGAAGAGAGAGAAGGAGGATTGGGAGAGAAGGGAAGGAGAAGTGGAAAGAAGATAATGTACTTTGAGTGCATACTGCATTTACCCACCCACCCACGCTGCTCCCCATCTATCACTATACATCTGGATTAATACATTATACAGATCTAGGTAATAAGTTATAGGACATGGGAGTACCTCATATAACCTGCAATTTAAAAACCTCAAAGAGCAAGCATTTTCACAAAATTCTCAGAGTTTCAGTGGAAACACGAAAGTACTTATTGTGACCTTTTAGCAAAGTTGATGTTTCCCCTCAGCGGATATTGCAAATGACATATTTTAGTCTCAGTCCTTTTCTAGCGTCATTGTAGTCTCATTTTGCTTATGCATAATACAAATGCAGTGACAAATGTATACCGTTAGCGATATCTTTTCAACAAACTAGACATCCCTGAGCAATCTACAAATGATTTCCATAAAGAATGAGAAAGAGAAAATACGACAAAAATAATGGTGTTCCAAAAAAGGTCCAGTTGCCAGGACCACAAATACAAATTCCGTCTAGACACCGTTGCCCAAGAGCACACAAAAAACGATACATACCTGGGCCTAAACATCGGCACGACAGGTAACTTCCACAAAGCTGTGAACAATCTTAGAGACAAGGCAAGAAGGGCCTTCTATGCCATCAAAAGGAACATGACATTTGACATACCAATTAGGATCTGGCTAAAAATACTTGAATTAGTCATAGAGCCCATTGCCCTTTATGGTTGTGGGGGTCTGGGGTCCGCTCACCCACCAAGATTTCACAAAATTAGACAAACACCAAATTGAGACTGCATGCAGAATTCTGCAAAAATATCCTCAGCGTACAATGTAAAACACCAAATAATGCATGCAGAGCAGAATTAGGCCGATACTCGCTAATGATCAAAATCCAAAAAGGAGGTGATTCCCAAACCTTCCAGAACAAAACCATCGCCTACAGAGAGATGAACCTGGAGAAGAGTCCCCTAAGCAAGATGGTCTGTTCACAAACACAAACACACCCCACAAGGACCCCAGAACAGCAACACAAGTAGACCAAACCAAATCATGAGAAAACAAAAAGATAATTACTTAACTAGAATGCCATTTGACCCTAAACAGAGAGTACACAGTGGCAGAATACCTGATTACTGTGACTGACCCAAAATTAAGGAAAGCTTTGAATATGTACAGACTCAGTGACCAGTGAAGAACAAACACCAATGAAAAAACAACACATATTTATGTTGATTTATTTTCCCTTTTCTACTTTAACTATCTGCACATCGTTACAACACTGTATATATACATACACATAATATGACATTTGAAAAGTCTTTATTCTTTTTGGAACTTGTGTGAGTGTAATATTTACTGTTCACTGTTAATTGTTTATTTCACTTCTGTTTATCCACTTCACTTGCTTTGGCAATGTAAAAATATGTTTCCCAAGCCAATAACACCATCTGAATTGAATTGAGAGAGAGAGATGTCATGTGAGAGACAGAGAGAGATTGAGATAGAGAGGTCATGCCAGACTCAGAGAGAGAGAAAGAGAGAGACAGAGAGAGATTGAGATAGAGAGGTCATGCCAGACTCAGAGAGAGAGAGAGGGAGAGAGTCATGCCAGACTCAGAGAGAGAGAGAGAGAGAGAGAGAGAGAGAGAAAGAGAGGGAGAGCATGCTCAGTCACAGAGAGAGAACACTTTGGAGTTCATACACAGTTTGAATCCCGCGAGAAACATCAGCCTCCATTCACAACCAAGGCCATTGTTGAGTGGTATACATATATAGGACCTTAATCTGACCTAAAGTATATTGCTGCAGCAAAATACTCCCGCAGCAACAGGATGTTGCTTGATCTGTGGTTAGGCTGGTGAAAATAAGGCTACATGAAAAGTGGAATACTGTTAATATAACCATAAATGTTGGTGCAGGTTTTCAGTTCATTTATACATCTGCATTTCCTGAGGCACAGGAAAATGCTCAGCCGCAAAAGAGTGATCAAATTAAGAGCCCACATCAGTACTTGGTTAACCCCAGTTTGACGCCTCGGGCTTACAGAGCACTCTCTAGAAGGGCCCAATGAGATATCCCTCATGCTCTTGACCTCGTGGTCGAGCACGGCCAAGCAAACGCCACAGAGGACCGCAGTAAACAAAGAGACCATTCTCGGTCAACTCTCACCGTGTAATATATCACTGCCTACTATCACAAAGCGGTCGACAGCGTCCTGGTCTCGGTGCAACAGTGGAGTGGTTGTTAGTGAGGAAACGGTAGGAAACGGTTGACATCGGTCATGGTTAAAAGAGTGATTCATCACGGTGGAGCCACGTGCTCTCTCTCAGCCCTCTCTCATCCTTTCCAACAAAGCACCGGGGTTATCAGGGAACTTTGGTTAGGCGTAGTCGGCGAGGGTGCATGACAGAAGAACGGTGTTTTAGGCACAGGCAAGTATGTCCGTGTAGACACACAGACATGCATGTACACACCTGCACGCACGCACACACACACACACATACATAGAGTGTGCACACTGACACTTTAGATGGTCGTTTTTCATTTCCATTTTGACACCGTTTGAAGGGAGATGTTTATATTCTAATCTCTCCCATCCCGTATGCGTTTGCTATCCCTGGTAAACTCCGGACCATGATACTGAGTCTGTACTGTACGGATGTGAACACATTTAGGCAGACAACACCTGTACACGGGGCCAGTGTGTTTCAAAACACTGCCTTGTGCCACTCTGTTTACATTAGAACCCTTTCAGTGCTTCACTGCAGTCCTGTCCGGTACCTACTCTATGTGGGACGAGGGCTTGAACTAGAAACACTAACACTTAGTGGGGAGTGCAGAGTGTAGCCTCTGGTCAAACAGCAGCCACACACACTCTCACACTGTTAATGCGCATTGGCACACGCACACACATGCGCATGTACGCGCACACACACACCAGCCATTCCATGCGGTGAAAGAACAGTTATTCACACACATACTGTACATACACACAAGCTAACCCAACTCCATTTTATTTATTTTATTTGTATTTATCCGTTATTTTACCAGGTAAGTTGACTGAGAACACGTTCTCATTTGCAGCAACGACCTGGGGAATAGTTACAGGGGAGAGGAGGGGGATGAATGAGCCAACTGGGGATTATTAGGTGACCGTGATGGTTTGAGGGTCATGCACACACACGCGCACACAAACACACTCCAGCTCAACAGCTCAAGGAGGGAGGCAACTAACCGGAAGAGGGGAGGCGGGTGCACTGACCCAGCCTGTTTGCTCTGTGTGAGGCCCCCCATCAAACTTTCATGATGGGAGTCTGTGAAAGGTAACTCTGCCTGACAGTGCCTCCCACACACACCGGTCCCACGGGGACTTCAAGGCCGGGGCTGAGCGCAGGTGTGTGGCCCCGGGATTGTTTGTGCTGGACAGCAGGCCACTGCTTGCAGAGCTGTCTGCCACTCTGAGTGTGAGGATAAAGAAGCCTGGAGTGTCTGAGAGTGTGCTTAAAACACGTCAGGGACGGAGAGAGAGACAGAGAACGACAGAGAAAGACAGAGACACAGAGAACGGAGGGGGGCAGAGAGAGAGAGAGAAAGAGAGAGAGAGAGAGCGACCACAATTGAAACAACAAACTGTTTTTTATAAACAGTGCAATGGGGAAATAAAGTAAGCACATCATCACAAACACTGAGGTGGCAGATGAGGCTCTCTCTTCGAGGCGTTGAGGTGTATTCAGGGACCCTCTGAGTGTGTGTGTGTGTGTGTGTGTGTGTGTGTGGCTGGCACTAGCCTACTTTACTTATATCACACAGGGATTGTCAGGGACGGGGAGATGAGGGGAAACACTTTATTGCGTTTTAAAGCTGCATCTAATACCATTCTCGCTGCTATCCGCCATGATGGATTCCAGCGTTGCCACGGAGATAATTCAACGTGTGGGACGTGGGGTGGGCGTGTGTGTGGGAGGGGTGTATATTTATTGTGCAGGTCACATCATATCCCATGCTGGCGAAGAAAATGACAATAGATTTCAGTTGGAAAAAATATGACTTCAACAAACATCTTAAAGGAAAGGAAGAGCTACAAGATATAAAAAAAAAATATTTTACATTTATTTGACCTTTATTTAACCAGGTAGACTAGTTAAGAACAAGTTCTCATTTACAACTGCGACCTGGCCAAGATAGAGCAAAGCAGTGTGACACAAACAACAACACAGAGTTACACATGGGATAAACAAACATACAGTCAATAATCCAATAGAAATAGTCTATAAACAGTGTGTGCAAATGAGGTAGGATAAGGGAGGTAAAGGCAATAAATAGGCCATAGTGGCAAAATCTTGAGTCCAACGACCCACCATATCGACTGACTAACGAGCGTGCCGCCATATACCCTGTATCTCGCTCTCTAAATCCCGACATCTCAAATGAATAACAAAGTCAATTTGCTTGAATGTACTAGTTTGTGTAACGAGCCGTCCCGGGCTCAAAGCAAGGCCTTGTGTTTATTAGGTGAAGCAACATTTACATATGCTAAAATAAATACACAAGCCTTAAGCTAGGCGGGGAGGGGGGAGAGAGAGAGAGAGAAAAAAAGAGAGAGAGAGAGAGAGAGAGAGAGATAAAGAAAGAGAGAGAGAGAGAGAGGGAGGGAGGCAGAAAGACAGAGAGGCAGAGAGACAGAGATACAAGCCACCCTGGTAAGTACTGTATATGATGCAGTCCGTTAGAGGGGCTTGGGTTATTGCGGGCCACGCGACATCGGAATTTACCACTTCCCGAGGACGCAAATATTGACACTGTTGCACTAAATCCTATTATAGATTACATTTGTGATCTCATTTATGGAAATGGCTAAGCCCCGGGAATGAAATTACTATCTTTAAATCAGTTTCCCCCTCAACCTTCTACTTCTGCAATATCTTTAAATGTGTTGTGGTTGTGTGGAATGGTAGCATAATGGGTAGAGAGGGAAGAGAGGGTAAAGCCAGTCTATTCACCAGGGGTTTAATGTTGTTATTCACCATCGCCTTGCTGCCTGTGTCACGCAGCGAACTTCCATCTCTCCCGTTGGGTCCTATTTGGCCTATCATACAGTGGTATATGGAAAGACTTTGTCTATAGGATTTGCAGCGATTTACCCAGGCAATCTGGGACTCACAAAACAACAAAGCGGTCCATTCAAAAATGTGAAAAAAAATGTGCCAACCACTGATTGCCCTGTTAAGACATGCATCAAAAAAAAAAACGAGAACTAAACTAACTATTTAGAAGAAGAAATACGTGTGCATGCCGTTCAGTGTAAACTATAATGAGTCCTATTCAGATAAAGCAACAAGGTCCTTAATTGCCATTGAAAATTAATGTGTAGAGACTCCTCTCCACTAGTGAGCTGGATTATACATGGCGGCAGATTAGCGAATTGAGAGCTGGAACAAACTAAGTGCTTTGGGGAACCTCAGCCCCTTCAGCCCTTCATAGTCAGTGGGTGCGTCCCAAAAAAACACCCTGTTCCCTATATTTTGCATTACCTACGACTAGGGCCCATAGGACTCTGGTCAAAAATGATGCACTATATAGGGAATATGATGTCCTTTTGGGCACAGCCAGTGACATTAAAAAAACACAGCTATAGAAACCCATTTCTTTCCTTATCAAAGCTAGCAATGAACAAGAGGGAAGGATATTGTGAAAAGGACACATCTCAAAATCTCCCAATGGCAATCCAGTGCTTCAGGCTACAGAGTCGTAATAGAGGATCTGACAGACAAGTGTGTTTTCGCTAGTTTCCACTATTAGCATGCGAGACCAAGCTGACGCTTTGTGACAGTTTAATGGCCAGAAACCAGTGTGCGTCTTGAACCCTTTCGAACATCACGAAAGGTCAAAGTAACCATGCACATAATCTCCCACCACGACAGCTGGAGAAAAGTCATCCAGCTACTGCACAAGACTGTATGTAGCACTGCGGACCCTGTTGAAAAGACATCCCTACTATACCTTGAACAGGAACCTTGTGGTAGAGTGCCCGCCCTGAGATTGGAAGGTGGCATGTTCAAAACCCGATCGAGTCGTACCAAATGCTGTGAAAATGGGATCGGACGTGTCTCTGCTTGGCACTCAGTGTTAAGGAGATTTATTGGGGCTAAGGCCCTCTGACAGACTAGAGTCCTGCCCACTAGAGTCCTGTCCACGAGAGTCCTGTCTAGTGGAGTCCTGTCCAGTAGAGTCCTGTCCACTAGAGTCCTATCCAGTAGAGTCCTGTCCACGAGAGTCCTGTCCACGAGAGTCCAGTCCACTAGAGTCCTGTCCAGTAGAGTCCTGTCCAGTAGAGTCCTGTCCAGTAGAGTCCTGTCCACTAGAGTCCTGTCCAGTAGAGTCCTGTCCAGTAAAGTCCTGTCCACGAGAGTCCTGTCCACGAGAGTCCTGTCCACGAGAGTCCTGTCCACTAGAGTCCTGTCCACTAGAGTCCTGTCCAGTAGAGTCCTGTCCACTAGAGTCCTGTCCAGTAGGTCCACTTGTCCATCAAGCTGCCTCATGCAACTGAAACAGGAGATGAGCTGCTCTGGCTCGCTCGTGCAAGGCTACATACTACAACCACGAAGAGGATGGAAGGTAGTACCTGTCGGTGTCCTAAATGGCACCCTATTGAGTGCAGCGCTTTTGACCACTCCCATACTGACGGTTGGAGAAATGGAATAGGCAAAGGCAAAGAATACGTGTCAGGGGTAGAATATATGACAACGGTGCATAGCACTACTGAATCCTGTTACAAATACATTACTATACCATGAAGGGATTGAAGGTCTATATAGAATTATTACATAATGTGCTCTCTGGCAAGGAGCAACCGCTAACCTCTTGCGCACACATCCCACACAGCCAGCTAATGCCACACAGCCAGCTAATGCTAATGCAAGAACATGCGTTCCTCCCATGGGATATTTCAAAGAGAAAAGCTGGGGAAGTGTGTTCCATCTGCACTTTCACTGCAGCACGGTTTTGAATACAGAGAATTCTAAAGACATTCGGGAACGGCATATGTTTTTAATTGACCTAAATGGACTTCAACGAAAATGACAAACAGACACAAGGCTGTAGATGATTGTTTCAGGTCAGTGGTACTAACCTAGGAGATGATTGCAGCTGTCGTAACTTTTATGGCATCTGTCATGACACGGTTATGACGTGTTATGTAAACCGTATGACACAGGGTTCAAGTGAAGTGCAACCCTTGATCTCAGTGTCCTGAGAGTGGGAATGGATCCATTGGTCTAGGGAGGGAGGGATGGAGGGAGAAAAGAGATGGCGGGAGGGATGGAGGAAGTCACAATGCTCTAGCTTCTTGACTTGCAACAATTTTAGCTACTAGCCTAATTCCAAACTCTGTCCAAAGATTGGGCCCCATTTTATAGGCCCGCTGACCAATAAAAAAATTACATTGATTTTATTTTGGGGCGGAACTCAGTCGGGATCTCAAAATCAAATAATAGAACACACAAGGTGCAATTTCGAAATGTGGTTGTGCATTAGCAGTCACTTAATTAGCCCATGTCAGCTATTTTTTTTTTTAGATTGGTAAATTAGTCTAACAGCCAGGAAAGGGAAAGGAAAGGGAGATTAGCTACTCTGCCCTAAAGAGGACAGCATGTTATAGATTGTGTTTTATTGGTCGGGGGGGCTACTCTGCCTAAAGGTGCAACAACATGGCTGATCGGGCTACTGTCACCCATTCATGTGGAAGAGGATTTTAATGGAGAAGATAGTCACTGTTCTCCTATGAGCCACGATCAACCTTAACCCTCATTAATCCTTGGTCATCCATTGACAGGGAGCCCTGGGCCTGATGGTCGCCGGTTGTGTGGTTGTGTCCCCTTAGGCCGAAGGATGCGGCAGGGGAACCAGTCAAGGTTGACCTCTCTGATGACCTTTGCCCTTTGTTAATAAGAGACCGGTGTGTGTTAGGGACAGCTTATGCATCAGCAAATGGCCTGTTTGGGGAGATAATATATTTTGATACACTCCCATGTGCCCCCTTGCGCCTAAACAAAACAACCTCCATGAACTCACTCAAGGCACGATTCAATAGGGCACTCCGTAGCAGAACATTTTGCAACGGCAAGCGAAACAGAGCTTGTTATTGAACATGTTCAGGTAGTCCCTCTTTGTTTCAACAAAGAGAAGAAAAACTGCACAAACCCCAACAGAAAACATGACATAAACAAATGGTTATGACGACATCACCATCCATCGAGGAACAATGGCGCTACAACGACCAACCCAACAGACGGAACCGAGCCCCGGCACCTCTGAAAAAAACCGGCGGACCAGGGTCAATCAATCAGACAACGAAGTAGTCAGAAAACGTGCTGCAAGGCTAGCGTTAGCGTACCCTCACTAACAAGCGCCCCCCAATCAATCACCGGAATGGAACGTCCCGCTACTTTCATAGAGTAGTAGAGGCTGTCAAAATGGAGGGGCGGAGGGTGGAGGGGACTGGGCAGCACTTGTCATCCTCAGTGGATGAAGAGTGGGAGGGAGCGGATAGAGAGGGCAAAAAGAAAGGGAGGAAAAGGAGAGAGGGAAGCCTCCCCTAATGGGGGTGCACGCACGCACTCACGCACACACATTTCTACATGGTCGGAGGGGTGAGGGCATCGAGATCCTTTATTTGAAGAACATAAAGGTTATTGGTATATGTTAATAATATACCAGACAAATTACTAATGTCAATTATTAATATGTTCCATATGTAATTATATGGGTGAGGGGGATAACAATACTAAATTGTTAAAGTTACAAATCCGACGAGGACATGTGGAAAGCCAACAGAGTATCAGAGTAAAACACTGGATGTTAAAGAACACCCCCAGTGTTTTATCACATTTACATTTTACAATATCTGTCAGAGTAACAATGCCATTATCACATTGTGAGTGATCATTTACCTCTGTGGTAGCCAATGGCATAATATCCTAGAGATTAAAGATACAGCTGCTAACTATTGCTATTGTAGTACAGTCAGTATGCCTTGAGGAGAACAGGAAGTCACCACACAATGCCAGAGAAGCCGGTGTTTGAAAGATACATTGGCATGGCTGTTGTTAGGGCCCAAGACAAAGTGTTATTTTAATGAATTTATTCATCAAGATATCATCAAGATATCCCGACTAGATCACACAAGAAATAGTCCCAACACAAATCTACGGTTGCTACTCAGGCCGGCTGGTCGTTCGTTCTATCGGTTCGGATGCCAGAGACGCAACAAAGTCGTTAAGTCTTTTTGTTCTGTTTCTATGGACCCCGTCGTTTCTTCTAAATGTTTTATTGCCATACTGGCTGGCTACATTCGTATCCCTTACTAGCTAGCAAACTACGGCTAACTTACAGTCACGTCAAACTGTGCAGTCAGAATAACAACAAAGTAGCTGCATGTGTTTAAGCTGCTTTCTTGTGACATTTATTTGGATATATCCATAACAATGAGCTAAAGATGAGTGATTTCACCTGGCATAGAAAATGTGCTCTTTCATCAGGACACTGTTGTTCAAAGCTAGCCAACTACACAGCTAACACAATCACTTCAAACTGAAGCTGGAAAGACTGCAAACTAGCTGCACATTTCTTTGTATACTGTACATTGTAGATATGGGTGGTCCTGGGATTCAAACCCACTACCCTGGCATTGTAAGCACCATGCTCTACCAACTGAGCTAACGAGGACCAGAAAACATGAAAAATATCGAGAGAGGAGAACAATGTTGAAAAAAAAATGAAATAACAGACGTTGATATAATCCAAGGCCAATTCTAGTTCTTTTTCATTTTTTTGTATTAACTTGTGCTCTATATATTCTCTGCCTTCTACTCTGCTATTAATATTTACATTCTTATTCCATTCAACCTGCTCTTTCTTTTCATGAAACTACACCTGAAATCAGCAAGCTAAAATGCTCCCGAGGCCAAATTCAGCGAATACATGCATTTTCTGGCTGCACTATTGTCGGGCAGAATATAGTCTCGACAATACGCATCACATTTCTTCACACAGTTCTCTCCGACATCTCACCAGTCACCATCCAAACTCAAATGGATCACAAACCGTGCCAAGAACCGTCGTGAACCCTGCCAAAGATTTGTGAACACTGGCTAGTTCAAAAGCCGCCACACACGCTCTCCGCTCTTCCAAATGTAACATGACATCATCCAGGGGGGAGCTCTGGTTGGAGTTGGATGAAGTTTCCTTCCTTCCTCCTTCCAGCCAGCCTGCTGAGTTAAGGGCTTGGCATTGGCTCTTTCTCTCGCAATAATTGAAGTCCTAAATAAGTGCATAAATAAATGCAGATGGGGAAGTTGTGCGACTTGTGATTCAGGGACTTCAGCTCTCAAAGCCAGTCTTAATGAAGAAAATGTTAGACTCGCAGGCCTCGGAAACCTGTAGTGTCTCTCTGAGTTAGTTACTGGATGTGTCCCAAATGGCAGCCTATTCCCTATATCGTGTACAATCTGTGTCGCATTTAATAATATGCGTCACTTCCCCTGGCACTGAGATATACCATATTCAAACGCATTACGCTTTCAACTGTTTTGGAAGACTTCGATAACATCTTGATAGCATCTTCAAATCCTCCCAATTCCTGGGCACCCAGACCAGCACCTTCTGTTAAGCATTCTGTGGACAAACGGCTTCGATATTTAAAAAAACAAGCATGCCATGAATTAGGCTAAACTGAACCAAATCGAATGCAGGGCAGTCAGTGACGGTGATATCGCTCAATCTCCACTAGTGCATCTCTATTTAATGTGGTGATGTGACAGAGCCTGCATCCCAAATGGCACCCTATTCCTAGAGCAGAGCCCTATTGGCCCTGGCCAAAAGTAGTGCACTACATTGGGAATAGCGGGCCATTTGGGCCACAGTAGGGACTCTAGCCTCTCTGTAATGAGCTCATGAAACTATATGGGCCTCATTTCCTGTTCGAGAGAAGCCACTAATCAGCCACCGCAAAGTAACACACACAAGTCCATAAACTTTTATGTCTTTCCCGTGCCATTGCGTCCCCTCAGCGATTAATTGTCAAGGGAGGGCTAGGTTCATTACTAAAACAGCAATTTAGCCTTGTTAAGAAATAAATACATATGAATAAACAAATTCACCGCCGGTAGAAGTCAGTCAATTTGGAAAAGCGGCGATTGGAGATTGGACAATTTGAGAAGCGTTAACATCGTTGTAATGAAATCGGTTAGACTCACAGACCCGGAGAAAACTGTTTTTATTGTATTTTATTGCATCTGGGTTTTTTTCCCTTTTCCCTCAGGCTTTTTTTAATATGAATAAATTAAAGTTATTGAGTTTGGTCATAGGTGTGTAACCAACGTCATGTTCTGGCATGTTCTAGAAACAATGTATGAGAGAAATAAGTGGTGAAGATGGGAAAATCGATGGTACGTTGCATACATTGTATTTCCATCGTGTATTTAATGTGGTGTACTGTAAGATCAATGGCGCTGCATATTTAAACTTGTACTTGTGACCGTATCTTCGATCATTTTGATCGTCAAAGGCGGCCTTCACCCATTACCAGCGCATTGGAAGGAAAATGCCCAAGGGCTTAACATCCTTTCTTCTTTTCAATTCCCTCGTTCAGTGGTAAGCAATAGCCCAGATAAGGCATATTATAACTACTGCCGGTGCAATTCAATATAATGGCGTGGTTTATTGGAAACTAGCGAGCGTGCATTACACATTAACTCCATACAGCCGCTAAGTAATAAGCATTGGGGCTGAAAATGCTGGGATTTAAATTGAGTTTAATTTAAAAAGCCTCTCTCCTTGAAGAGTCAAAGGGGTTGAACACACAAACCATCACCATTTGGTTCCACTTCAGTTCAGACCTAATACGTTCTTAGGAAGCGTAGAAATGGTTGCCTGTTGACCACAAACACTAAATCTAAATGTGTCGTATCCTAACAGTGTAGGTGTGGGGAAGTGTGCTTCTGCTTCCTGTTTTCTCCTGACCCGTGTGACTTGAGTGCAGGCGTGTGTGCATTTTGAATCACGATTGTTTTCATTTTTTCCCGACGGCCGGTGATTTGTGTGTCTGAGGTCTATCATCATCCCTCCCTCTGAATGCTTCTGTTGTGGATTTACAGCCTAGTGCTCGTAACCTGAATGAGAGTGACATACAGCTCGCTTGGCCCGCTCCTCAGCCCAACTCCCCACCTCCCCACCCCGCAGCTCAGCATCCCAAACGCCATCCGTCTCTACACTCTTAGAAAAAAGGGTTCCAAAAAGGGTTCTTTGGATGTCCCCATAGAATAACCAGTTTTGGTTCCAGGGAGAACCCTTTTGGGTTCATGTAGAAACCTCTGTGGAAAGGGTTCTACCTGGAACCAAAAGGGGGTTTTCAAAGGGTTCTCTTAAGGAGAAAATCGAAGAAACCTTTTAGGTGCTAGATATAAAACTTTTTTTTCAATGAGTGTATCTTCAAAATGAAACGGAAGTTGTGATTATTATTTACTCCCAACCCCCAACACCCCTCTCCCTCCTCACCTCTTCCCCCACACCAGACTATTTTATCTCCAAGCCCTGAGACTAAAAACATGTCAAGTCATTTTGATTCTTAACAATGACACAAATTAGTGGCCAGCACATTGGCAAAACTATTTAGCCGGAGAGAGAGAGAAAAGTGATTCAATGAATAATTCATGGGTTGTTAGCTAGTCATTTCTCCACTGGCCACCGGAAGCGCCAGTGTGAGAGGAGGTACAAAAGGGGCACCCGAGCACAGGGTGATGTGATTTGATTTCACAGACATTAGAGGGGGAAATTAGGGTATTTCTGCATAAACACAGAGAGAGGAAGAGATGTGGGGGGGGCGTGAGGCAGGCCTGAAGATAAAATAGACTAGTTTTCCCCTCTTTTCTCTCCCTCTCCAGGCACTCTGAAGCCAAGCATGTTTTATTTTTCTGTGATGTCTTGGCCACTGTTAAAGGAGATAAAGAGAAATAGAGAAAGAGAAAGAGAGTGAGAGAGAGGTGAGAGCGAGAGAGGGTGTGAGAGAGGGGGGAAGAGAGAGGGGGAGAGAGAGAGAGAGTGGGAGAGGGGGAAGACAGAGAGGGAGAGGGAGAGGGAGAGAGAGGGGGAGAGAGAGATAAAGAGAGAGGGAGAGGAGGGGGGAAGAGAGATGGGGAGAGAGAAAGAGAGAGAGAGGGAGAGGGGGGAAGAGAGGGAGAGCGAGCGATGTGTTATTTTATTAGAGGGGGGAGAGGGAGAAAGAGAGGGAGAGAAAGAGAGAGAGAGAGAGAGAGAGAGGGATAGGGAGAGGGGGAGAGAGAGAGAAAGAGAGAGAGAAAGAGAGAGAGGGAGAGCGAGCGATGTGTTATTTTATTAATTGCTGTGCACCAGCAGCAGAGAGCCAGCAGCTGAATGATGATCACGGGATCAAATAGAGAGGGAAAATCAGAAAAGAGGAGGAGAATAGATGAGGATGCTGCCCCATTGCCCACACTTACCTAGGGTGCTGCCACAGACCTTGGCTGGCATGCACACACGAGCACACAAACACATTAACACACACATACTGTACACAAAAAGACAGAGTATTGAGAGTTCAGCCACTGCCATTGACATGGTCGATAAACAAACCCAATCTAAGACAAGCACTCAGACACACACACACACACTCACACACACAGAGCATACAAAGTTGAGGCAAATAGCCACTCTGTTGACTCTCCCCTCTTCATTTGTCTTATGGCCCGGCTGAGATCTGGGAAGATTTTAAAGGCGATGGCTGCGGTCGCCACAGCGATCCACGCAGCCGCCGCCAGGCCTGCTGGGAGTTCATTAAAGCCTCATTACCCCTGCCATTTGCCGTCCCCGTGACAACAGTGGCAGGCGGCGGGCGACAGGAAGGGCTGTTTAAATGAGGGAGAGATGTCACCCCGCTCTCCAAAGCACCAATTCAGACAAGAGCTATCTGACCCCAGGACGTTTAAAAAGGTTAGTGGTTTGTTTGCACCCTGGGTATAAAACACATGGCTATTTGTTACAGATACAGGCCTACACTTTTCTCTCCCTTCCCTCTAACTCTCTCTCTTTCTTACCCCTCTATCCCTCTTTTCTCCTTTCATTCTCTCCTACCCCTTTTCTCTTCCTCTTTCTCCCGCTGTCTTACCCCTCGCTACCCTCTTTCATTCACCCCCCCCCCCCCCCCCACACACACACACACACACTGTATTCACATTTGGGCCAAGCTATTGATTAGTGGAAGCGGCTACCATTGTCTCTGGAGAGGAAAACAATGCTAGGTCAAACCACTCAATCCACCCTAAGCGCTTCATTTTCCTAATCGCAGTGGGTTCCTGCAAGCGGAACAGACACACACAAACACACACACGGCGGTCCCAGCTAAACATTGAACTAAACGTTTCACATAGATAATCACACATCTATTATCTACAGGTCAAACTAACCCTCTAGAATCAAGGGGGAAAACAATGATCCAAAAGAAGGCACTTAGCCCAGCTAGAGCATCTCTAGCCAATACAATCAGCTCCATATATTTTGGAGGGAAAATGGCTGACTCAAGGTTACATTTGCTGGATGGAAGTGTCGTAAACACACACACACAAACGCATCACGTGCACACACACACACACAACACTTAGAAAGTGTGGTTTTGTGTTGTGCCTCTTGGCCCTACCCATCTCCCACAGTACAATATAATTATCCTCCACTGCTCTCCAGCTCCTGTGTGTCCTCCTGCACCTTGGGAGCCAAGAGGAGCTGTCGTAATGAAACAGAGTGCAATCAGGCTGGCAGAGACCAGCCGGAGGAGGAAACAGCAGGACAAATCACTGGTTAATTACAGAGTGGCTAATGCTTAGTCCAGAGCCTCAGCCCGGGCTCCAAGCCTCCCAACTACCCCCAGATTCAAGACTCGTCTGTGGGCTTCTCCATCTCCTTTAGATGGGCATAGCTGCTAATGCTAATTCTAAAAGCCTGGTCTTTGGGCTTCTCCACCAGATGGGTGGCTAGCCGCTAATGCTAATGCAGCTGGCAACAATACCAGGTTCCAGTTGCTAATGGTAACGCTAATCCTCCAGTACCAGGTTCCAGCTCAGGGAGGCCTGCCATGCTGAGAATGGCCCACGAGTGCGTGCCAGCGACAACCCAGCAGCTGGTAGGGAGTGACGGACGGACGGGTGGCAAACAACCAACCAACGAGCAGCGAGGCATTGCTCTTCCTCTTCCTTCCTAGCATAAAGGCTTCCTCCCCTTTCAACAGTGGTCCATATGCAATGGAATAGAATAGGGCCAACTGGATGAGTCAACCTCCTTTCCTCCTTGGTCCCTCCATCTCTCTCAGAGGGATGTCTGTATGTGCTGACGTCCATGGGCTTGGCCCTGTCACCAGGCACCAGTCACCAGCCAGCTAGCCATTAAGCCAGGTTCAGATCAGCCTTAATCGATATGGTGCACAACAGCAGCCTCATGTCTCTCTGTGAGGAGGACAACAGACACACACTCCTCTGAACAGCTGCACACTAGGTGATACCGCCAAGCCTCTGACAAAGATAATGTACAAAATGGCCGCCCTTCGCGGCTGGCTGGAGTGTGGTGGGATGGCTCGGAAAGAGAAAGAGATGATTTAGTTGTTGCGCGGCAAATGCATTCTGTGATGCGGGGCTGTATTCATAAGGCCAAATGTAACAAGTCACAGTCTATTTATCCCTTTCCCTCGTGAAAATAACAAATACATAGCGGATAGCAATATTTACATTTGAATAACATAATTTTTCCCCCCTGTGTTTCTCTCACAACATCGTCAACGCTTTGATCTTTGTTTGAATATGGATCAGCGTTTTGGATCAGGGTTCCGGGTAAATTCTCACGAGGCATCTCTCACAGCCATTCACAGCCGTTCTGTGTCCCTGCTTTCAAAGACACTTGTAAACCACCCTCAACCATTTTATGTTTTTTATTGTATTGTCAAAGGACATTGCACTGGGAGCGAAACATTTGTTTACGCAAAATCAATATCAGCACATTCATTAATTTCAAAAGACAAAACCACAAACACAAGGGCATCTGGCACATACATACAAATAACTGATAATGACAAAACAAGTTAGTTCAAACTGCTAACGACAAAGCGAGTTAGTTCAAACTGCTAACGACAAAGTGAGTTAGTTCAAACTGCTAACGACAAAGCGAGTTAGTTCAAACTGCTAACGACAAAGTGAGTTAGTTCAAACTGCTAACGACAAAGCCAGTTAGTTCAAACTGCTAACGACAAAGCGAGTTAGTTCAAACTGCTAACGACAAAGTGAGTTAGTTCAAACTGCTAACGACAAAGCCAGTTAGTTCAAACTGCTAACGACAAAGCCAGTTAGTTCAAACTGCTAACGACAAAGCGAGTTATTTCAAACTGCTAAACACAAAGCGAGTTAGTTCAAACTGCTAACGATAAAGCGAGTTAGTTCAAACTGCTAACGACAAAGCAAGTTAGTTCAAACTGCTGACAACACAGTGAGTTAGATCAAACTGCTAACGACAAAGCCAGTTAGTTCAAACTGCTAACGACAAAGCAAGTTAGTTCAAACTGTTAACGACAAAGCCAGTTAGTTCAAACTGTTAACGACAAAGCGAGTTAGTTCAAACTGTCAATGACAAAGTGAGTTCAATCCAATGACAGAGAGTATTCCCTGAGTCACGCAGCAGCTCTCTGTGAGAAAGAAAACAGGCACAAAAAATAGAGAAACAGAAAAACATCCATAACATAGATAAAGCTGAGAAAGCTCGCTATCCGTTACTTGCCGAGGACTCTCCCGGGACCGGTTTAATCGCTGAGATTGGTGAGACAGATCACCATGATAAAGGTATCTTGGACCGCAAGCATCTAGAGATAAGAGCCCATGGATTTGTCAGAAACAGCTAGTAGTGCGTTGGCTGGGGCTACATGTGTTCTGGTACGCCGCCTACTTACTTACTAGCAACTAACACCACTCTATTTCTTATCAGAGACCCATGCAGGGCCCTCAGATCTAGAGAGCGTACAGAGGCACTGACCAGACAGAGAGAAGGAGAGAGAGAAATAGAGAATGATGGTAAGAGGTGGATAGGGGGATGGATAGAGACAGGGAGGGAGATAAAGAGTTAGAAAGAAAGAGAGAGAGAGAGAGAGAGAGAGAGAGAGAGAGAGAGAGAGAGAGAGCAAGAACAACCAAGAAATGGGACAGAGATATCAGGGAGAGCAAGACATAGAGAGCAACACTGTAGAGAAAGAGAGAGAGAATGAGAGAGGGTGGGTGGGTGGTTGGAGCAAGGGAGAGACAGAGCGATGGCGTGTAATGTGTGAATTGAAAAAGGAAGTATAGTTTCTTTCTTGTGTGTAAACTTGGCAACACACAACATGGATGGCATCCCACATCTGCCCAAACTTCCACACAACCACAGACAGCAACAATGCAGAGAGAGAGAGATTGAGAGATTTATTTCACTTTTGTTTATTATCTATTTCACCTGCTTTGGCAATGTAAACATATGTTTCTCATGCTAATAAAGCCATTCAATTGAAATTGAATTGAATTGAATTGAGAGAGAGAGAGAGAGAGAGAGAGAGAGAGAGCGAAAGAGAGATATACAAAGGTTGAGAAAGTGTGTAAAAGCTGAACAAGTTTCATACAGCGCTGGTGTGGTGTTGATGTGTGTGTGTGTGTGTGTGTGTGCGTCTGTGTGTCTATGTGTGTGTCACTGTGTAAGCGGGCAGCATGCTGCGCTGTAATGGTATCCGACAGGGCGTTGGATCCCAGGGGCCTGTCCAAAGCAGCCTCTCCACAGCTTTTTGCTGCTCTCAATCCCAGCCACCAGTGCAGCTGTTTCAATAAAGGTGTCCAAGGCAGAGTGAGACCCACGGCCCGCCTGATGGATCAGATGTGACAGCATGGCCAACAACTTATCTCTGCCTCTGTCGCTCTCCCTGCTGTGTCTTTTTCTATTGCTATGTCCCTATTCCTTTTATCGCTGTCTCTGTCTCTCTCTCTCCCTGTCTGTCTTTGCTCTAGAGAGAAATAGAGTGATAAAGACTGAGTGAGTGAGAGAGAGAGAGAGAGAGAGAAAGAGAGAGAGAGAGAGAGGGAGAGAGAGAGAGCGAGCGAGCGAGAGTGAGTGAGTGAGTGAGAGAGAGAGAGAAAGAAAGAGAGAGCGAGAGCGAGGTTGTTTTTGGGGAGGAGAACATTCATCATGACACACATATAACATATACCATACATTTTTCCTCAATGGCAGACAAAAGGTAATCATTATTTGAGTGCTATCTGGGGCGGATTACTCGGGGCTTACCAGGAATTTGATCACCCGCCCCATAACGCGGTGCGGCAGTTTTAGCATCACGCCAAAGATGATTAGACATCCATTATCTCCCATCGCATGGGATCACCACACAATTATTAAAGAGCGCTTGTCCCAAGAGATTTGAGCGAGTGTTTGGACGAAACCGCAGAATGCTAGTGTAGCCGCAGCAAAACAATGATATTGTACTTTGTTTCCTCCTTAAAATAAAGCACAACTTATTTGGCATACAGAAGAAAGAAAAATAAATGTCGGGCATGGCTCCAAAACTCAGCACACCTGTATGGGTCAGTCCCAAATGGAACCCTATGCCCCACATAGTACACTACTTTTGACGAGTCCTATTGGCCCTTTTCAAAAGTTATGCACCATCAAGGGAATAGAATCCATTTGGGGCAGGACCTATGTTTCCCGTTAGACAATGCCAAGATAATGTGAAGTGTGAAACAAAGCATCAGTTGAGAGTTATGGGGGTTATCAAGAGGCGCTAGGTAAACAAGCCGGCATCTGAAGATGAAACGGGCTCACCCTTGAGATCACAGCTCCAAATGTGTCTAGTTTAGTGAAAGGGAGCAGTGATTGAACTAAAAAACACTCCTGGCACCTGCATGTTACTGCTATGACCAAGAGCACACTAAGCTCTTTTGTCGTCTTAAAAACGTGAGTATAGAAATCCAAAATTGAGATCGTTCGTACATAAAAAGGGGTATCGCGTCACATCCAAGTGTTGACTTGACAACAACAAAAAAGGTGAGAGAAAATGGCAAGATGAGAATGCTGTTTTCTGTATTAAATCCTATGCTTCTCCGTCTCCCATGCAGTGATCGGCTGGGCTTTTCATCAGACAGCGAGGCAGTCTAGCAGAAACAATGGTCGACCTGTGGAAGAGGGGGCGAGGCGAGCAGGGAGTCGTATAAAATGGCACCCTATTTCCTATTTAGTTCACTATTTTTGAGCAGGGCCCAAAGAGCCATTTGGGACACAGGCCCAGAGAACCAAAGCTCAGAGCCAGTCCTGGATACAGAGACCTGCATGAGACAGGAATGTGCCCAGGCCGTAGCATCAGCAGCCAGCCCCTCTCTCTGTCTCTCTTTACCTCTACTCTCGTACTCACTCTCTCTCTTCCTGCCTGGGCTCTCTCTCTCTCCCTAAATCTTTCTCCTTCTCTCCATCCCTCCCTCTGTCTCTCTTTTGCTCCACCTTCTCTCTCTCTCTCCCTCCCTCCCTCTCACTGTCTCTCTCT
Source organism: Oncorhynchus mykiss (assembly GCF_013265735.2). Taxonomy (NCBI): domain Eukaryota; kingdom Metazoa; phylum Chordata; class Actinopteri; order Salmoniformes; family Salmonidae; genus Oncorhynchus; species Oncorhynchus mykiss. Next base: position 56,225,735 of record NC_048574.1, read on the forward strand.
TGCTCCACCTTCTCTCTCTCTCTCTCTCTCTCTCTCTCTCTCTCTCTCTCTCTCTCTTTCTGCATTCTTGCTACATCACCGGGTTATAAGCACGTTCTCTCCAGGGCTTAGCGCCCAGGCAAGCTGATTTGAGGCGTGAAGCCACCACCTTTCATTTTAATGTAATAAAATATTGAGGACAGGGTATCCAAAGACCAGATCCTGATCCCAGCCTCAGAAAGAATAGAGAGAGAGAGACCTCGCCAGGTCTCTCTCTCTCTCTCTCTCTCTCTCTCTCTCTCTCTCTCTCTCTCTCTCTCAATTTCAATCTCAATTCAATGTCAATTTAAGGGCTTTATTGGCATGGGAAACACATGTTAACATTGCCAAAGCAAGTGAACTCGCTCTCTCTCCCCCTCTAAATCACACAGGAGCTGTAGTTATTTCACTAAGGCTGAGGATTAGCGTTAGGACTACATCTCTCTCCCCCCTTTCTCCCTCCCTCTCTGTCTATCTTCATCCCTCTCTCTCTTTGACCACCTCTCCTCTTTGAGCCCCAGCAACAATCACACAAAGAGCCATTTTCTGTGGAGACACATCTCTCTCAGCCACAAAGCTGCAGGGATTTATGGTTAAACCGGTTTCGAGTTCTTATCTGGACATGTGGGCATGTGGAAGAAGGGAAGGAAAACCTGTTGAGTGCCTTGTCGACTTGCGTCGGAACAGGTAAACACATAGGCCTATACACAAAGCCGTGTTGACACAAATATAATACCATATTGCTATGATGAAACAGGAACAACACACCTCTCTACACCTGTACGAGCCTAATAGCAGTCTCAGTGACTTGTCACATTTTTTTGCCTGCTTTCTTCCTAGCTGCCTTGCCATAATATCAGAACTACCATGAGAATATATGAGAGCTGTGGAAGAGAAGGGGTCTCCCCTCTCCGTGTCTAAGCTAGCATGAGCTGAGCCCTCCCTGGACCTGGGCATGGTTGATAAGAGCACTGGGGGCTTCTGCTCTGGGAATCTAGAGTCCTGTTCTACAACACAGGAGCATGGCTCCACAGACACCTCGTCTGCATCCCACATGACACCCTATGTAAGGGCTCTCATCAAAAGCACTGCACTATATAGGGAATAGGGTGCCATTTCGGACACAGCTGTCCCCTGGCTGGCCTAGGCTTTGATGTCTGTGGAATAAAACATGCGGGGAACTCGCCCGGGCTGTCAACCTTACGAAGCGGCACTGAGCGGAAACCGAGGTGGCCACGCCACAGTCACGTCAATGTCCTGGCAACAGATGACTTTTGACACGCTAAAAGTGTCAAAGAGTTTTTTTATTTTGTGCCAAATACAAATTACAGCAACATAATGTATTGTGTCATTTTGTAGTCACCTTTTTTTGTAAATAAGAATGTTTCTGTTCACTTTTACATTAATGTGGACGCTACCATGATTATGCCCCCAAAACATGCTAACCTCTCACCATTTCCAATAACAAGGGAGGTTAGCATTTGAAATCTTGGGCAGTTTCTCAGAATGAGAGTTGCTTCGAGGCTACAGTGAAAGTCTAATCCATAACTGCACTAAATGTGTATAAACTTTTACAATAACAGTTTGGTTACCTGCTTAGTAGCATTTTTATTTCACTTTCTTCTTAATTGTTATCTAGGACCATTTTGTCATTAGGCGTTTTGGGATGTGATTGTTGTGCTGAGACATCGTGTTCTGAACATAGCAAGGAGGGAGAGGGAGGAATGACGAGAATCTAATTACATCAGCACAGAGTGGATTCTAACGCGACACATGGCCGCGTGTGTGTGTGCTTGCGCGCGCGCGCGCGTGTTTTTATGGGCTGGCGGCTGTGTGTGTATGTGCAGAGAGTGAAAGGGAAAGCAAGGGACAATACCAGGCAATGACCAGCTTTCAGATGATCTACCCTCTATGAACAGATCCCTTATCACACATCAATGACCATCATGGACAACGCCCAAAACAAACATCTCACATACTGTATACTACAACCAGGTTACAGACATTGTGTGAATAAATACAACCAAATACAATTGCATTTCATAAACAACAGGTGTGGACTAACAGTGAAATGCTTACCTATGGGCTCTTCCCAACAATGTAGAGAAAAATCAATAGAAAAGTAATAGAAAAGTACAACACATAAGGACAGAAGTAATACTAGATACACAATGAGTAACGATAACTTATAAAGTCAATTGAGGAAGATACAGTATGTACATACGTTATATCTAAAGAATAAAACGGCAGGGTAGCCTAGTGGTTAGAGCGTTGGACTAGTAACCAGAAGGTTGCAAGTTGAAACCCCCGAGCTGACAAGGTAGAAATCTGTCGTTCTACCCCTGAACAAGGCAGTTAACCCACTGTTCCTAGGCTGTCATTGGAAATTAAAATGTGTTCTTAACTGACTTGCCTAGTTAAATAAAACATAATAATAGGCAGCAGCGTGTGTGATTAGTCCAAAAAGTTGGTGCGGGTAGCTATTTGGTTAAGTACTTAACTAACTATTTAGCAGTCTTCTGGCTTGGGGGTAGAAGCTGTTCAGGTCCCTGTTGGTTCCAGACTTGATGCTTTGGTACCGTTTCCATGTGGTAGCAGGGAGAATGGTCTGTGGCTGGAGCACTTGTCTTATCAAGATGTGATGTAGTCAGTCAAGATGCTCTCTATGGTGCGGCTGTAGAACTTTTTGAGGATCTGAGGTCCCGTGCCAAATCGTTTCAGTCTCCTGAGGTGGAAGAGGCATTGGCATGCCCTCTTCACGACTATGACGGTGAGTTTGGACCATGATAGATCCTAAGTGATGTGGCCACCGAGGAACATGAAGCTCTCGACCCGCTCCACTACAGCCCCGTCGATTTTAATAGGGGCGTGCTTCCCTCAGTTTCCTGGAGTCAGAATCTTTGTCTTGCTGACTTTGAGGGAGAAGCTGTTGTCCTGGCACCACACTTCCAAGTCTCTGACCTCCTCCCTAAAGGTGAGCTCATTGCCGTTGGTGATCAGGCCTTAACGATGGTGTTGGAGTCGTGTGCGGCTACGCGGTTGTGGGTGAACAGGGAGTACAGGAGAACCCTAAACAAATGCACAGTCACACAAACGCAGACAGTGGTGCGAGCTAGGAGCATTTCAAATTTCCGAAATAGTCAGAACAGCAGAGACAACAACAGCAGCAGCAGCGAACCCAACTACATCAAAAGGCAACAACAGGAGAAGAGGAACGGCGACAACAGAGTGTAGAGGCACCAGATGGATCCGACATCTGTGTTTAATGCCACAGGAAAGAGAAAGAGGGAAAGAGAGAGGGGGGGGGGGCTGTCTGATTGTGCCTCCATACACCGCAGAGCAGAGCTGTGTATGGGAGATGGGGCTGTGTGGGGTAAGTGAAATAAGTGAATGGGTTTTGCTATGGTAAGCAGAGCAGTGATTTCCTGGACGAGGAATGGTACACACACATCTAGAAAGGTTATTTGAGGAAACATTGTTTGTTTCCCTTATGTTTGACGATAGAGAGGAAGGCAGATAAAGAGAGAAATAGACAGAGAGAGAGAGCGGGAGAGTGAGAGTGAGCGAAATAGAGTAAGCGAGAGAGAGAGAGAGAGAGAGAGAGAGAGAGAGAGAGAGAGAGAGAGAGAGAGAGAGAGTGAGAGAGAGAGAGAGAGAGAGCAAAACAGAGAGAGAGAGAGAGAGAGAGAGGGGGAGAGTGAGAGAGGGAGCACACAACAGGGACGGCATCTCACTTCACTTTGTGCATCTGCCAAAACTTACACACAAACACATGGGAATACTTTTTTGGGTTCTCTGTCCTACATTACATGAAGTTTTTGGCCACAGGCAAATTCATCGCATTCCGCAAGAAACTGATAAAAACTCTTCTATTCTATTACAATAGTTAGCCAAAGAGCCGAGACGACCCGGTAGTTGCAGAGGCGGAGAATACAAAGCAATGGAGGGGGAGTGCAACTACCGGCTGCATGAGCCAAATGAAGTAATGTTAGGCTGTACAAGCTGTACAAAGTGCAGACGTGTATGGATCAGTTGATTGATTGATCTCAATTAAGGGATAGCAAACAGAATGGATGAGCTCGGGGGACGAGGCAGCCATTTGGTAGTCAAATGTAACTCGATTAGCATGGCCCACCAATATGTCACAGTGATTGGAGCTGAAGTATGGGTACAATGAGGGCAAGAGACGGGAGTCAGACGGGAGTCAGACGGGAGTCAAACTCAATGAAGGTGAGGCACCTGGACGAGTGAAACGAGTAGAGGAGGAGACTGTCGCAACTTTTGAGAGATATTGGGAAATAAGGAAAGGGAGGGAGGGATTGAAAGAGAACGAGAGAGTAAAAGAGAGAGACTACGTTTTCAACAGCCTTTTATTGGCACATGTAAACTCGTCTACGGAAAGTGAAAGAGACAAAAAGCAAGACTGTGATCTGTGTAAGTGAATGACGCCAAACAGTTCGCACTCTTTTGTGTAAGTAACCATGGCATCAGATATACCAAGGCCCTCACTACCTGTCTACAAACAGATTGGATGGTATAAATCTGACATGGATCAGACGTTGCATTAACTTCGCTGAGACCTGGGAAATGCAATACAACTCTGACAAACTGTCACTGAAAACAAATCATTCAGAAAATGTGGTTGGTAATGCCGTGGGTAAACAAGCGTTTTACTTGCTTTACTTCCTCTGTATGGATACCCTTAACACGGCTGCCAGTCCTCCCATCACCAACCCCATGACTCGAATGGGGATACCCATTCTAGGAATGATATGTCTATGTTTAACCCTTTCCATTTCACACCTAAGGCTGAGGGATTGGGGTGGTAAGTGGTGCATCGGGGTGATAAGTCCACACTGGACAAACTTCAGCGGTCCTTTGCATTTAGGTCATCAAACTGAGCGTAGATCAGTGTTGGGGGGTGATTGGGGGAAGCCAAGGGCGAGCGACATAAATGACGGTCAAACTGACCTCAGGTTAGCCACATAAACAACCCCGGCAGTTAGCTCAGTCAGCACCCGGCTAGACCTTGGCCAAGCCCCTGGCCTGTGAGCAGAGAACTAACTCCGTATTTCTCATCCCACCGACAGGGCAGTGAGCGGAGCCAAAGTTTTGTGCCTTTCTTTCAAAGCTTCCCTTTTTTTTCTTGTTGTCCCGGCACTTTTTCTTTTCAGACGCCGAGTTGGGGAGTCGTGCTGTGTCTCTG